>NW_022097166.1:0-126932 GCF_006542625.1 Nomascus leucogenys | reverse complement strand
AATGGAACGAAATGAACGGAATGAATGGAATGGAATGGAATGGAATGGAATGGAATGGAATGGATTGGGATGGGTTGGGAAGTAATGGAATGGAATGGAATGGAATGGAATGGAGTGCAATGCAATGTAATGTAATGTAATGGTATGAAATGGAATGGAATGGAATGGAATGGAATGGAATGGAAAGGTATATAATGGAATGGAATGGATTGGAAGGAAATGGAATGGAATGGAATGGAATGCAATGGAAAGCAATGGAATGGAATGGAATGCAGTGGAATGGAATGGAATGCAATGGAATGTAGTGCAATGGAACGGAATGGAAAAAAACGGAATGGAATTTAATGGAATGGAATGGAATGGAATGGAATGGAATGGAATGGAATGGTGAAATAAAATATGAGCAGACATTGTGCCACTTCAGTCCAGCCAGGGTGACAGAGTGAAAACTTGTTTAAAGAAAGGAATTGAATAGAATAGTGTGGAAAGGAATAAAATGGAATGGAATGGAGTGGAGTGCAGTTCAGTGGAGTGGAGTGGAATGGCGTGCAGTGCAATGGAATGGAATGGAATAGAATGGAATGGAATGGAATGGAACGGAATGGAATGAAATGGAATGGAAATGAATGGAATGGAATGGAAAGGAATGGAATTGAATGGAATGGAATGGAATGGAATGGTGTGCAAATGAACGGAATGGAATGAATGGAATGGAATGGAATGGTGTGCAATGGAATGGAATGGAACGGAATGGAATGAAATGGAATGGAATGGAATGAAATGCAATGGAATGGAATGGAATGGAACCGTGAAATAAAATGTGATCTGACATTGTGCTAAAGCAGTCCAGCCACTGTGACAGATTGAGAACTTGCTGAAAGAAAGGAATGGAACAGAATAGTGTGGAATGGAATGGAATGGAATGGAATGGAACGGAACGGAATGGAATGCAAAGGAATGGACGGTATGGCATGGAATGGAATAGAATGGAATGGTATGGCATGGAATGGAATATAATGGAATGGAATGGAATGGAATGGAAGGGAATGGAATGGAATGCAATGGAGTGAAACAGGATGGGTTGGGAAGGAATGGTTTGGAATTCAACGGAATGGAATGGAGTGCAATGGAATGGAATGGAACGAAATGGAATGGAAAGGAATGGAATGGAATGGGATGGAATGGAATGGAATGGATTGGAATGGAATGGAATGGAATGGAATAACGGTGAAATAAAATGTAATCTGACATTGTGCCACTGCAATCCAGCCATGATGACAGATTGAGAACTTGTTGAAAGAAAGCAATAGAATAGAATAGTGCAAATAGAATGGAATGGAAGGGAAGGGAATGGAATGGAATGGAATGCAAAGGAAAGGAATGGAAAGGAATGGAATGAAATGGAATGGAAAGGAGTGGAATGGAATGAAATGGAATGGAATGGAGTGGAATGGAATGTAATGGAATGGAACGGAATGGAATGGAACAGAATGGTGAAATAAAATGTGAGCTGACATTGTGCCACTGTAATCCAGCCAGGGTGACAGATTGAGAACTTGTTGAAAGAAAGGAATAGAAAAAGAATAGTGTGGAATGCAATGGAATGGAATGCAATGGATTTGAGTGGAGTGGAGTGGAGTGGAGTGGAGTGGAGTGGAGTGGAATGGAATTGAGGGTAATGGAATGGGATGGAACGGAAAGGAACAAAATAGAATGGAATGGAACAGAATGGAACAGAACGGAAAAGAAAGGAGTGGAATTGAATGGAATGGAATGGAACGAAATGGAGTGCAATGCCATGGAATATAATGAAATGGAATGGAATGGAATAGATTGGAATGGAATGGAATGGAACACTGAAATAAAATCTGAGGAGACATTGTGTCACTGCAATCCAGCCAGTGTGACAGATTGAGAGCTTGTTGAAAGAAAGGAATAGAAGTGAAAAGTGTGGAATAGAATGGAATAGAATGGAATGGAATGGAATGGAATGGAATGGAATGGAATGGAAAGAAATGGAGTGCCATGGAATGAAATGAAATGGAGTGGAATGGAAAGGAGTGCAAAGGAAGGGAATGGAATGGAATGCAACGAATTGGAATGGAATGTAATGTAATGGAACGGTGAAAGAAAATGTGAGCTGACATTGTGCCACTGCAATCCAGCCAGGGTGACAAATTGAGAAATTGTTGAAAGAAAGGAATATAATAGAATAGGATGGAATGGAATGGAATGGAATGGAATGGAATGGAATGGAATGGAAAGGAATGGACGGCAATGGAACGGAAAGGAACGGAATGGAAAGAAATGGAATGGAATGGCACGGAATGTAATGGCACAGAACAGAACGGAATGGAATGGAAAGGTGTGAAATGGAACAGAAGGTAACGGAATGTAACGAAATGGAATGGAATGGATTGGAATGGTGAAATAAAATGTGAGCTGACATTGTGACACTGTAATCCAGGCAGGGTGACAGATTGAGAACTTGTTGAAAGATAGGTATATAAAAGAATAGTTTGAAATGGAGTGGAATGGAATGGAGTGGATTGGAACATTACCGAATGGAACGGAATGGAATGGAGTGCTATGGAATGGAATAGACCGAAATGGAATGGAATGGAACAGAACGGAGAAGAAAGAAATGTTGAAATAAAATATGAGCTGACATTGTACAAATGCAATCCAGCCATGGTGACAGACCGAGAAATTGTTGAAAGAAAGGAATAGAGTAGAATAGTATGGAATGGAATAGAAAGGAATGGAATGGAAGAGAATGGAATGGAATGGAACGGATTGGAACGGAGTTGCTTGGAATGTAACGGAATGGAACAAAATGGAATGGAATGGAATGGAGTGCAATGGAACGGAATGGAATGAAAAGGAATGGAATGGAATGGAACGGAATGTAATGGAATGGAATGGTGAAATAAACTGTGAGCTGACATTGTGCCACTGCAATCCAGCCAGGGTGAAAAATTGAGAAATTGCAGAAAGAAATGTATAGAGTAGAATAGAGAGGAATGGAAAGTAATAGAATGGAATGGAATGGAAGGGAATGGAATTGAATTTAATTGTACGGAATGGAGTACAAAGGAATTTTAATGGAATGGAATGGAATGGAATGGAATGGAATGGAATGGAATATAACAGACTGGAACAGAATGAAATGGAATGGAATGCAATGGTCTGGAATGGGACGGAATGGAAAAAAATGGAGTGGAACGGCATGGAATTGAATGGAATGGAATAGAATGAAATGGAATGGAACAGTGAAATAAAATGTGAGCTGACATTGTGCCACTGCAATCCATCCAGGGAGACAGATTGAGAACTTGTTGAAAGAAAGGAATAGAATAGAATAGTGTGGAATGGAATGGAATGGAATGGAATGGAATGCAGTGGAAAGGAATGGAATGGAATGGAATGGAATGGAATGGAATGGAATGGAATGGAATGAAATGGAATGGAACGGAGTGGAACAGAATGGAATGGAATTGAATGGAAAGGAATGGAGCCTTGAAAGAAAATGTGAGCTGATATTGTGCCACTGCAATCCAGCCAGGTTGACAGATTGAGAACTTGCTGAAAGAAAGGAATAGAATAGAATAGTGTGGAATGGAATGGAATGGAATGGAATGGAAAGGAATGTAATTGAATGGAATGGAAGGGGATGGGATGAGATGAAATGGAATAGAACGGAATGGAATGGAGGGCAATGGAACGGAATGAAACAGAATGGAATGGAAAGGAATGCAATGGAATGGAATGGAATGGAATGGAATGGTGAAATAAAATGTGAGTTGACATTGTGCCACTGCAGTCCAGACAGGGAGACAGATCTAGAAATTTTGAATGAAAGGAATAGAAAAGAATAGTGTGGAATGGAATTGAACGGAATGGAATGGAGTGGAATGGAGTCGATTTGAGTGGACTGAACTCTGGTGGATTGGACTGGAGTGGAATGGAATGGAACGAAATGGCATGGAATGAAATGGAACCCAATGGAATGGAATGGAGTGCAATGGAACGGAATGGAATGGAATGGAATGAAATGGAATGGAATGGAATGGATGGGTGAAATAAAATGTAAGTTGATATTATGACACTGCAATCCAGCCACGGTGACAGATTGAGAACTTGTTGAACGAAAGGAATAGAATAGAATAGTGTGGAATTCAATAGAATGGAATGGAATGGAATCGAATGGAATCGAACGGAATGGAGTGCAGTGGAACGGAATGCAACGGATTGGAATGAAATGGAACGGAATGGAATGGAATTGAATGGAATGAAATGGAATGGAATGGAACGGTGAAATAAAATACGAGCTGACATTGCGCCACTGCAATCCAACAAGGGTGACAGATTGAGAACTTGTTGAAAGAAAAGTATAGAGTAGAATAGTGTGGAACGGAATGGAATGGATTGGAACGGAACGGAACGGAACGGGACGGGAAGGGACGGGATGGGATGGGATGGAATGGAATGGAATGGCACGGTATGGAATGGAGTGCAATGGAACGGAATTGAATGGAATGCAATGAAATGGAAGGGAATGGAATGGAATGGAATGGACTGGAATGGAACAGTGAAATAAAATATGAACTGACATACTGCCACTTCAATAAAGCCAGGGTGACAGATTGTGAATTTGTTGAAAGAAAGGAATAGAATAGAATATTGTGGAATGGAATGGAATGGAATGGAATGGAATGGAGTGGAGTGGAGTGGAGTGGAATGGAATATAATGGAATGGAATGGAATGGAATGGAATGGAATGGAATTGAGTGCAATGGAAAGAAATGGAACAGAATGGAATGAAATGGAATGTAATGGAATGGAATGGAATGGAATGGAATGGAATGGAATGGAATGGAATGCAACAGTGAAATAAAATGTGAGCTGACATTGTGCCACTGCAATCCAGCCTGGGTGACAGATTGAGAACTTGTTGAAAGAAAGGAATAGAATGGAATAGTGTGGAATGGAATGGAATGGAATGGAATGGAATGGAATGGAATGGAATGGAATGGGATGGTATGCGATGGAATGGCATGGAATGAAACGGAATGGAATGGAGTGCAATGGAACGCAATGGAACGGAATGGAATTAAATGGTATGGAAGGGAATGGAACGGAATGGAATGGAACGGAATGGAATTGAATGGAATGGAATGGAGTGGAATGGAATTGAATAGAATGGAATGGAATGGAATGGAATGGAAACATTAAATAAAATGTGAGGTGACATTGTTCTTCTGCAATCCTGCCAGGGTGACAATTTGAGATCTTGTTGAAAGAAAGTAATAGAATAGAATAGGGTGGAATGGAATGGAATTGAATTGAATGGAATCGAATGGAATTGAGTGCTATGGAACAGAATGGAATGGAATGGAATGGAACGGAATGGAATGGAATGGAATGGAATGGAATGGAACAGTGAAATAAAATATGAGCTCACATTGTGCCACTGCAATCCAGCCTGGGTGACAGAATGAGAACTTTTTGAAAGAAAGGAATAGAATAGAGTAGTGTGGAATGGAATGGAATGGAATGGAATGGAATGGAATGGAATGGAATGGAATGGAATGGAATAGAATGGAATGGAAAGGATCAGAATGGAGTGCAATGGAACGGAATGGAATGGAATGGAATGACATTGAATAGAATGGAGTGGAATGGAATGGAATGGAATGGTGACACAAAATGTGAGCTGATATTGTGCCACTGCAATCCAGAAAGGGTGGCAGATTGAGAAGTTGTTGAAAGAAAGGAATAGAGTGGGTGGAGCCAAGATGGCCGAATAGGAACAGCTCTGGTCTACAGCTCCCAGCCTGAGCGACAAAGATGAAGGGTGATTTCTGCATTACTGTTTAAGCTTTTAAGAGAGTAGTCGTTCTCCCAGCATTCAGCTGGAGATCTGAGAACGGACAGGCTGCCTCCTAAAGTGGGTCCCTCACCCCTGAGCAGCCTAACTGGGAGGCAACCCCCCAGTAGGGACAGACTGACATGTCACTCGGCTGGGTACTCCTCTGAGACAAAACTTCCACAGGAACTATCAGACAGCTGAATTGGTGGTCTCACGAAAATCTGCTGTTCTGCAGCCACCGCTGCTGACACCAAGCCAAAGAGGGTCTGGACTGAACCTCTAGTAAACTCCAACAGACCCGCAGCTGAGGGTCCTGTCTGGTAGAAGGAAAACTAACAAAGGGAAAGGACATCCACATCTAAAACCCATCTGTACATCACCATCATCAAAGACCAAATGTAGATAAAACCACAAAGATGGGGAATAAACAGAGAAGAAAAACTGGAAACTCTAAAAAGCAGAGCAATCTCCTCCTCCAAAGGAACGCAGTTCCTCACCAGCAATGGAACAAAGCTGGATGGAGGATGACTTTGGCGAGTTGAGAGAAGAAGGCTTCAGATGATCAAACTACACTGAGCTATGGGAAGAAATTCAAAACAATAGCAAAGAAGCTAAAAACTTTGTAAAAAAATTAGAAGAATGGATAACTAGAATAACCAATGGAGAGAAGGGCTTAAAGGAGCTGATGGAGCTGAAAGCCAAGTTTCGAGAACTACATGAAGATTGCAGAAGCCTCAGTAGCAGACGTGATCAACTGGAAGAAAGGGTATCGCTGATGGAAGATGAAATGAATGAAATGAAGCGAGAAGGGAAATTTAGAGAAAAAAGAATAAAAAGAAATGTACAAAGCCTCCAAGAAATTTGAGACTATGTGAAAAGACCAAACCTACGTCTGATTGGTGTATCTGAAAATGACGGGGAGAATGGAACCAAGTTGGAAAACACTCTGCAAGGTATTATCCGGGAGAACTTCCCCAATCTAGCAAGGCAGGCCAACATTCAGATTCAGGAAATACAGAGAATGCCACAAAGATACTCCTCGAGAAGAGCAACTCCAAGACACATAATTGTCAGATTCACCAAAGTTGAAATGAAGGAAAAAATGTTAAGGGCAGCCAGAGAGAAAGGTCGGGTTACCCACAAAGGGATGCCCACCAGACTAACAGCTGATCTCTCGGCTGAAACTCTACAAGCCAGAAGAGAGTGGGGGCCGATAGTCAACATTCTTAAAGAAAAGAATTTTCAATCCAGAATTTCAAATCCAGCCAAACTAAGCTTCATAAGTGAAAGAGAAATAAAATACTTTACAGAGAAGCAAACGCTGAGTGATTTGTCACCACCAGGCCTGCCCTAAAAGAGCTCCTGGGGGAAGCACTAGACATGGAAAGGAACAACCGGTACCAGCCACTGCAAAAACATGCCAAATTGTAAAGACTATCGAGGCTAGGAAGAAACTGCATCAACTAACGAGCAAAATAACCAAGTAACATCATAATGGCAGGATCAGATTCACACATAACAATATTAGCATTAAATGTAAATGGGCTAAATGCTCCTATTAAAAGACACAGACTGGCAAACTGGATAAGGAGTCAGGACCCATCAGTGTGCTGTATTCAGGAAACCCATCTCACGTGCAGAGACACATATAGACTCAAAATAAAGGGATGGAGGACTATCTATCAAGCAAATGGAAAACAAAAAAAGGCACGGGTTGCAATCCTAGTCTCTGATAAAATAGACTTTAAGCCAACAAAGATCAAAAGAGACAAACTAGGCCATTACATAATGGTAAAGGGATAAATTCAACAAGAAGAGCTAACTATTCTAAATATATATGCACCCAACATAGGAGCACCCAGATTCATAAAACAAGTTCTGAGTAACCTACAAAGGGACTTAAACCCCCACACATTAACAGTGGGAGATTTTAACACCCCACTGTCAACATTAGACAGAGCAATGAGACAGAAAGTTAACAAGGATATCCAGGAATTGAACTCAGCTCTGCACAATGTGGACCTAATAGACATCTACAGAACTCTCCACCCCAAATCAACAGAATACACATTTTTTTCAGTAGCACACCACACCTATTCCAAAATTGACCACATAGTTGGAAGTAAAGCTCTCCTCGGCAAATGTAAAAGAACAGAAATTATATCAAACAGTCTCTCGACCACAGTGCAATCAAACTAGAACTCAGGATTAAGAAACTCACTCAAAACCGCTCAACTACATGGAAACTGAACAACCTGCTCCTGAATGACTATTGGGCACATAATGAAATGAAGGCAGAAATAAAGATGTTCTTTGAAACCAATGAGAACAAAGACACAACATACCAAAATCTCTGGGACACATTCAAAGCGGTGTGTAGAGGGAAATATATAGCACTAAATGCCCACAAGAGAAAGCAGGAAAGATCCAAAATTGACTCCCTAACATCACAATTAAAGAACTAGAAAAGCAAGAGCAAACACATTCAAAAGCTAGCAGAAGGCTAGAAATAACTGAAATCAGAGCAGAAATGAAGGAAATAGAGACACAAAAAACCCTTCAAAAATTAAGGAATTCAGGAGCTGGTTTTTTGAAAAGATCAACAAAATTGATAGACCGCTAACAAGACTAACAAAGAAGAAAAGAGAGAAGAATCAAATAGATACAATAAAAAATGAAAAAGGGGACATCACCACCGATCCCACAGAAATACAATCTACCATCAGAGAATACTACAAACACCTCGATGCAAATCAACTAGAAAATCTAGAAGAAATGGATAAATTCCTCGACAAATACACCCTCCCAAGACTAAACCAGGAAGAAGTTGAATCTCTGAATAGACCAATAACAGGTTCTGAAATTGTGGCAATAATCAATAGCTTACCAACCAAAAAGAGTCCAGGCCCTGATGGATTCACAGCCGAATTCTACCAGAGGTACAAGGAGGAACTGCTACCATTCCTTCTGAAACTATTCCAATCGATAGAAAAAGAGGGAATCTTCCCTAACACATTTTATGAAGCCAGCATCGTCCTGATACCAAAGCGTGGCAGAGACATAACCAAAAAAGAGAATTTTAGACCAATATCTTTGATGAACATTGATGCAAAAATCCTCAATAAAATTCTGGCAAACTGAATCCAGCAGCACATCAAAAAGCTTATCCAGAATAATCAAGTTGGGTTCATCCCTGGGATGCAAGGCTGGTTCAACATACGCAAATCAATAAATGTAATCCAGCATATAAACAGAACCAAAGACAAAAACCACATGATTATCTCAGTAGATGCAGTAAAGGCCTTTGACAAAATTCAACAACCCTTCATGCTAAAAACTCTCAATAAATTAGCTATTGATGGGACGTATCTCAAAATAATAAGAGCTATCTATGACAAACCCACAGCTAATATCATACTGAATGGGCAAAAACGGGAAGCATTCCCTCTGAAAGCTGGCACAAGACAGGGATGCCCTCTCTCACCGCTCCTATTCAACACAGTGCTGGAAGCTCTGGCCAGAGAAATCAGACAGGAGAAGGAAATAAAGGGTATTCAATTAGGAAAAGAGGAAGTCAAATTGTCCCTGTTTGCAGATGACATGATTGTATATCTAGAAAACCCCATTGTCTCAGTCCAAAATCTCCTTAAGCTGATTAGCAACTTCAGCAAGGTCTCAGGATACAAAATCAATGTACAAAAATCACAAGCATTATTGGACACCAATCACAGACAAACAGAGAGCCAAATCATGAGAGAACTCCCATTCACAATTGCTTCAAAGAGAATAAAATACCTAGGAATCCAACTTACAAGGGATTTGAAGGACCTCTTCAAGGAGAACTACAAACCACTGCTCAATGAAATAAGAGGATACAAACAAATGGAAGAACATTCCATGCTCATGGGTTGGAAGAATCAATATCGTGAAAATGGCCATAGTGCTGAAGGTAATTTTTAGATTCAATGCCATCCCCATCAAACTACCAATGACTTTCTTCACAGAATTGGAAAAAACCACTTTAACGTTCACATGGAACCAAAAAAGATCCCACATCGCCAAGTCAATCCTAAGCCAAAAGAACAAAGCTGGAGACATCACGATACCTGACTTCAAACTATACTACAAGGCTACAGTAACCAAAACAGCATGGTACTGGTACCACAACAGAGACATAGATCAATGGAACAGAACAGAGCCCTCAGAAATGATGCTGCATATCTACAACTATCTGATCTTTGACAAACCTGACAAAAAAAGAAAGGGGAATGGATTCCCTATTTAATAAATGGTGCTGGGAAAACTGGCTAGCCATATGTAGAAAGCTGAAACTGGATCCCTTCCTTACACCTTATACAAAAATTAATTCAAGATGGATTCAAGACTTAAATGTTAGACCTAAAACCATTAAAATCCTCCAAGAAAACCTAGGCAATACCATTCAGGACATAGGCGTGGGCAAGGACTTCATGTCTAAAACACCAAAAGCAATGGCAACGAAAGCCAAAATTGACCAATGGGATCTAATTAAACTAAAGAGCTTCTGCACAGCAAAAGAAAGTACCATCAGAGTGAACAGGCAACCTGTAGAATGGGAGAAAATTTTTGCAACTTCCTCATCTGACAAAGGGCTAATATCCAGAATCTACAATGAATTCAAACAAATTTACAGGTAAAAAACTAACAACCCTGTCAAAAAGTGGGCGAAGGACATGAACAGACACTTCTCAAAAGAAGACATTTATGCAGCCAAAAAACACATGAAGAAATGCTCATCATCACTGTCCATCAGAGAAATGCAAATCAAAACCACAGTGAGATACCATCTCACACCAGTTAGAATGGCCATCATTAAAAAATCAGGAAACAACAGGTGCTGGAGGGGATGTGGAAAAATAGGAACATTTTTACACTGCTGGTGGGACTGTAAACTAGTTCAACCATTGTGGAAGTCAGTGTGGCGATTCCTCAGGGATCTAGAACTAGAAATACCATTTGACCTAGCCATCCCACTACTGGGTATATACCCAATTGACTATAAATCATGCTGCTATGAAGACACATGCACACGTATGTTTATTGCAGGACTATTCACAATAGCAAAGACTTGGAACCAACACAAATGTCCAACAAAGATAGACTGGATTAAGAAAATGTGGTCCAAATACACCAAGGAATATTATGCAGCCATAAAAAATGATGAGTTCATGTCCTTTGTAGGGACATGGATGAAATTGGGAAACATCATTCTCAGTAAACTATCCCAAGGACAAGAAACCAAACACCGCATGTTCTCACTCATAGGTGGGAATTGAAAAATCAGAACTCATGGACACAGAAAGGGGAACATCACACTCCGGAGACGGTTATGGGGTTGGGGGATGGGGGAGGGATAGCATTAGGAGATATACCTAATGCAAAATGGAGAGTTAATGGGGGCAGGAAATCAACATGGCACATAGATACATATGTAAAAAACCAGCACATTATGCACATGTACCCTAAAACCTAAAGTATAATAATAATAATAAAAAGAAAGGAATAGAATAGAATAGTGTGGAATGGAATGGAATGGAATGGAATGGAATGGAATGGAATGGAATGGAATGGAATGGAATGGAGTGGAGTGGAGTGGAGTGGAGTGGAGTGCAATGGAGTGGATTGGAGTGGACTGGAGTGGAATGGAATAGAAAGGAATGGAGTGTAATGGAATGGAATGGAAAGGAATGCAATGAAAAGGAATGGAATGGAATGGAATGGAATGGAATGGAATGGAATGGAATGGAATGGAATAGAATGGAATGGAATGGAATGGAATGGAATGTAGTGCACTAGAAGGGAATGGAAAGGAATGGAATGGAATGTAGTGCACTAGAAGGGAATGTAACAGAATGGAACGAAATGGAATGGAATGGAATGGAATGGAATGGAATGGAATGGAATGCAATGGAATGGAACGGGATGGTTTGGGAAGTAATGGAATGAAATGGAACGGAATGGAATGGAATCGAACGGAATGGAACGAAATGAAGGGGAGTGGAATGGCATGGAATGGAATGGAATGGAATGGAATGGAATGGAACAAAATGGAATGATATGGAATGGAATTGAACGGTGAAATAAAATGTGAGCAGACATTGTGCCACTGCAATCCAGACAGGGTGACAGATTGAGAACTTGTTGAAAGAAAGAATAGAACAGAATATTGTGGAATGGATTGGAATGGAATGGAATGGAATGGAATGGAACGGAATATAATGGAATTGAACAGGTTGGAAGGAAATGGAATGGAATGGAATGGAATGGAATGGAATGGAATGGAATGGAGTGGAGTGGAGTGGAATGGAATGGAATGGAATGGAATGTAGTGCAATGGAATGGACTGAAACCGAATGGAATGGAATTTAATGGAATGGAATGGAATGGAATGGAATGGAATGGAACAGTGAAATAAACTAAAAGCAGACATTGTGCCACTGAAATCCAGCCATGGTGACAGGTGGAAAACTTATTTAAAGAAAGGAATTGAATAGAATAGTGTGGAATGGAATGGAATGATATGGAATGGAAAGGAGTGGAGTGGATTGCAGTTGAGTTGAGTGGAGTGGAGTGGAGTGGAGTGGCGTGGAGTGCAATGGAATGGAATGGAATGGAATGGAATGGAATGAAATAAAACGGAAAAGAATGGATTGGAATGGAATGGAATGGAATGGAGTGCAATGGAACGGAATGGAACGGAATGGAATGGATTGGTATGCAATGGAACGGAATGGAATGGAATGCAATGGAATGCAATGGAATGGAATGGAATGGAATGGAACGGTGAAATAAAATGTGAGCTGACATTGTGTTACAGCAATCCAGCCATGGTGAGAGATTGAGAACTTGCTGAAAGAAAGGAATGGAATAGAATAGTGTGGAAAGGAATGGAATGGAATTGAACAGAATGGAATGGCATGGAATGGAATGGAATGGAATGGAATGGAATAGAAAGGAATGGAATGCTTTGGCTTGGAATGGAATGAAATTTAATAGAATGGAATGGAATGGAATGAAACGGGATGGGTTAGGAAGGAATGGTTTGGAATTGAACGGAATGGAATCCAGTGACATGGAACGGAATGGAAGGGAATGGAACAAAATGGAATGGAATGGAGTGGAATGGGATGGAAAGGAATGCAATGGAATGGAACGGTGAAATAAAATTTAAGCTGACATTTTGCCACTGAAATCTAGCCACGGTGACAGATTGAGTACTTGTTGAAAGAAAGCAATAGAATAGAATAGTGCAAATAGAATGGAAAGGAATGGAAGGGAAGGGAATGGAATGGAATGGAATGCAAAGGAATGGAATGGAATGGAATGGAATGAAATGGAATGCAATGGAATGTAATGGAACAGAACAGTGAAATAAAATGTGAGCTGACATTGTGCCACTGCAAACCAGCCAGGGTGACAGATTGAGAACTTGTTGAAAGAAAGGAATAGAATAAAAATGTGTGGAATGGAATGCAATGGATTTGAATGGAGTGGAGAGGAATGGAGTGAAGTGGAGTGGATTGGAGTGGAGAGGAGCGGAATGCAATGGAATGGAGGGTAATGGAACAGAATGGAACGGAAAGGAACAGAATGGAATGGAATGGAAAGGAATGGAACAGAATGGAACTGAATGGAATGGAATGGAACGGAAAGGAGTGAAATGGAACGGAATATAATGAAATGGAATGGAATGGAATGGAACACTGAAATAAAATGTGAGGAGATATTGTGCCACTGCAATCCAGCCAGTGTGACAGATTGAGAGCTTGTTGAAAGAAAGGAATAGAAGAGAAAAGTGTGGAATGAAATGAATGGAATGGAATGGAATGGAATGGAATGGAGTGTGATGGAACGGAATGGAATGGAGTGCGTTGGAACGGAATGAAATGGAGTGGAATGGAAAGGAGTGCAAAGGAATGGAATGGAATGGAATGCAACGAATTGGAATGGAATGGAATGGAACAGTGAAATAAAATGTGAGCTGACATTGGGCCACTGCAATCTAGCCAGGGTGACAAATTGAGAAATTGTTGAAAGAAAGGAATTGAATAGAATAGGCTGGAATGGAATGGAATGCAATGGAATGGAGTGCAATGGAACGGAAAGGAACAGAATGGAAGGAAATGGAATGGAATGGAATGGAACTGAACAGAACAGAATGGAAAGGAATGGAATGGAAAGGTGTGGAATGGAAAGCAAGGAAATGGAATGGAATGGAATGGAATGGAATGCTGAAATAAAATGTGAGCTGACATTGTGCCACTGCAATCCAGCCAGGGTGACAGATTGAGAACTTGTTGAAAGAAAGGAATAGAAGAGAATAGTGTGGAAGGGAATGGAAAGGAATGGAATGGAATGGAGTGGAACAGAAGAGTACGGAATGGAATGGAACGGAACGGAAAGGAATGGAGTGCTATGGAACGGAATAGACCGAAATGGAATGGAATGGAATGGAACAGTAAAGAACGGTGTAATAAAATGTGAGCTGACTTTGCGCCACTGCAATCCAGCCAGGGTGACAGACTAAGAACTTGTTGAAGGAAAGGAATAGAAAAGAATAGTGAGGAATGGAATGGAATGGAATGCAATGGAATGGAACGGAATGGAATGGAATGGAACTGAATGGAGTGTGATGGAACAGAATGGAATGCAGTGCGTTGGAATGCAATGAAATGGAGTGGACTGGAAGGAGTGAAAAGGGACAGAATGGAATGGAATGCAATGAATTGGAAAGGAATGCAATGAATTGGAATGGAATGGATTGGAACAGTGAAATAAAATATGAGCAGCCATTGGGCCACTGCAATCTAGCCAGGATGACAAATTGAGAAATTGTTGAAAGAAGGGAATAGAATAGAATACGCTGGAATGGAATGGAATGCAATGGAATGGAGTGCAATGGAACGGAAAGGAACAGAATGGAAGGAAATGGAATGGAATGGAATGGAACGGAACAGAACAGAATGGAAAGGAATGGAATGGAAAGGTGTGAAATGGAAAGGAAGGAAATGGAATGGAATGGAATGGAATGGAATGGAATGGTGAAATAAAATGTGAGCTGACATTGTGCCACTGCAATCCAGCCAAGGTGACAGATTGAGAACTTGTTGAAAGAAAGGAATAGAAGAGAATAGTGTGGAACGGAATGGAAAGGAATGGAATGGAATGGAGTGGAATAGAAGAGTACGGAATGGAACGGAATGGAATGGAATGGAATGGAGTGCTATGGAACGCAATAGACCAAAATGGAATGGAATGGAATGGAACAGTAAAGAATGGTGTAATAAAATGTGAGCTGACTTTGTGCCACTGCAATCCATCCAGGGTGACAGACAAAGAACTTTTTGAAGGAAAGGAATAGAAAGGAATAGTGTGGAATGGAATCGAATGGAATGGAATGGAATGGAATGGAATGGAACAGAATGGAGTGCGATGGAACAGAATGGAATGGACTGCGTTGGAATGCAATGAGATGGAGTGGACAGGAAGGAGTGCAAAGTAACAGAATGGAATGGAATGCAATGAATTGGAATGGAATGAAAAGAATTGGAATGGAATGGATTGGAACAGTGAAATAAAATATGAGCTGACATTGGGCTACTGCAATTCAGCCAGGGTGACAAATGGAGAAATTGTTGAAAGAAAGGAATAGAATAGAATACAGTGGAATGGAATGGAATGTAGTGCAATGGAACGGAAAGGAACAGAATGGAACAAAATGGAATGGAATGGAACGGAACAGATAGGAACAGAAAGGAATGGAATGGAATGGAAAGTTGTGAAATGGAACGGAAGGAAATGGAATGGAATGAAATGGAATGGAATCGAATGGAATGGAATGGAACGGTGAAATAAAATGTGAGCTGACACTGTGCCACTGCAATCCAGCCAGGTTGACATATTGAGAACTTGTTGAAAGAAAGGAATAGAATAGAATAGTGTGGAATGGAATGGAATGGAATAGAATGGAATGGAATGGAAAGAAATAGAATGCAATGGAATGCAGTGCAATGGAATGGAATGGAATGGAATGGAATGGAATGGAATGGAATTTAATGGAATGGTGAAATAAATTGTGAGCTGACATTGTGCCACTGCAATCCAGCCAGGGTGACAAATAGAGAACTTGCAGAAAGAAAGGTATAGAATAGAATAGAGAGGAATGGAAAGTAATGGAATGGAAGGGAATGGAATGGAATTTAATGGAAAAGAATGGAGTGCAATGGAATGGAATGGAATGGAGTGGAATGGAATGGAATGGAATGGAATGGAGTGGAGTGCAATGGTCCGGAATGGAACGGATTGGAAAAAAATGGAGTAGAACGGAATGGAATGGAATGGAATGGAATGGAATAGAATGAAATGGAATGGAACGGTGTAATAAAATGTGAGCTGACCTTGTGCCACTGCAATTCAGCCAGGGTGAGAGATTGAGAACTTGTGGAAAGAAAGGAATAGAATAGAATAGTGTGGAATGAAATGGAATGGAATAGACCAGAATGGAATGGAATGGATTGGAATGGAATGGAACGGAATGGAATGCAGTGGAAAGGAATGGAATGGAAAGGAAAGGAAAGAAATGGAATGGAAAGGAGTGGAATGGAATGGAAAGGAGTGGAATGGAATGGAATGGAATTGAATGGAGTGGAATGGGGCCTTGAAATAAAATGTGAGCTGATATTGTGCCACTGCAGTCCAGCCAGGGTGACGGATTGAGAACTTGTTGAAAGAAAGGAATAGAATAGAATAGTGTGGAATGGAATGGAATGGAAAGGAACGCACTTGAATGGAATGGAACAGGAATGGAAGGGATGGAATGTAATGGAATGGAACGGAATGGAATGGAGTGGAATGAAAAATAATGGAATGGAAAGGAATGGAATGGAACGGATTGGAATGGAATTGAATGGAATGGAATGGTATGGAGTGGAACGAAACGGTGAAATATAATGTAAGCTGACTTTGTGCCACTGCAATCCATCCAGGGTGACAGATTGACGACTTTTAGAAAGAAAGCAATAGAATAGAATAGTGTGGAATGGAATGGAATGGAATGGTATGGTATGGAATGGAGTGGAATGGAAAGGAATGGTGAAATAAAATGAGAGCTGACATTCTGCCACTGCAATCCAGCCAGGGAGACAGATCGAGAAATATTTAATGAAAGGAATAGAAAACAATAGTGTGGAATGGAATGGAACGGAATGGAATGAAGTGGAATGGAGTGGATTTGAGTGGACTGACCTCTAGTGGATTGGAATGGATTGGAACGGAATGGAAAGAAATGGAATGGAATGGAATGGAATGGAAAGGAATGGGGTGCAATGGAATGGAATGTAACAGAATTGAATGAAATAGAATGGAATGGAACGGAATGGATCGCTGAAATAAAATGTAAGCTGATATTATGACACTGAAATCCAGCCAGGGTGACAGAGAACTTGTTGAAAGAAAGGAATAGAATAGAATGGAACGGAATGGAATGGAATGGAATGGAACAAAATGGAATGGAAAAGAATGAAGTGGAATGGAATGGAATACAATGGAATGGTATGGAATGGAATGGAAGGGAATGGAATGGAATAGAATGCAATGCAATGGAATGGAATGGAACGGAATGGACTGCAATGGAACTGAATGGAACGTAAAGCAATGAAATGGAATGGAATGGAATGGAACGGAACGGAACGGAACGGAACGGAACGGAACGGGACAGTAAAATAAAATGTAAGCCGACATTGTGCCACTGCAATCCAGCAAGGGTGACAGACTGAGACCTTGTTGAAAGAAAGGAATACAATAGAATATTATGGAAAGGAATGCAATGGAATGGATTGTAACGGAAAGGAATGGAATGAAATGGAAAGGAATGGAATGAAATGGAATGGAATGGAATGGAATGGAATGGAATGGAATGGAATGGAATAGAACAGTGAAATAAAATGTGAGCTGACATAATGCCACTGTAATCCAGCCACGGTGTCAGATTGAGAACTTGTTTAAACAAAGGAATAGGATAGAATAGTGTGTAATGGAATGGAATGGAATGGGATGGGATGGAATGGGATGGAATGCAATGGAATGGAATTGAGTGGAATGGGATGGGCTGGGTTTGGATGGAATGGAAGTGAACGGAATGGAATGGAAAGAAATGGAAAGGAATGGAATGGAATGGAAAGGAATGGAACAAAATGGAATGGAATGGAATGGAATGGAATGGAACGGAACGGAACGGAACGGAATGGAATGGAATGGAATGGAATGGAATGGAATGGTAAAATAAAATGTGAGATGACATTGTGCCCCTGCAATCCAGCCAGTATTAAAGATTGAGAACTTGTTGGAAGAAAGGAATAGAATAGAAAACTGTGGAAAGGAATTGAATGGAATGGAATGGAATGGAATGCAATGGCATAGAATGGAATGGAATTGAATAAAATGGAATGGAATGGAATGGAATCGAATAGAATGGAGTGCAATGGAACGGAATGGAGTGGAATGAAATGGAATGGAATATAATGGAATGAAATGGAATGGAATGGATTGGAATGGAATGGAACTGTAAAATAAAATGTGAGCAGAAATTGTGCCACTGCAATCCAGTAAGGCAGGCAGATGGAGAACTAATTGAAAGAAAGGAATAGAATAGAATATTGTGGAATGCAATGCAATGGAATGGAATGGAATCTAATGGAATCGAATGGAATGGAGTGCAATGGAACGGAATGGAACAAATTGCAATTAAATGGAACGGAATGGAATGGATTTGAATGTAATGAAATGGAATGGAATGTAACAGTGAAATAAAATGAGGGCTGACATTGTGCCACTGCAATCCAGCCAGGGTGACAGATTGAGAACTTGATGAAAGAAAGGAATAGAGAAGAATAGTGTCAATGGAATGGAATGGAATGGAATGGAATGGAATGGAATGGAATTGAGTAGAATGGGATGGGATGGGATGGGATGGGATGTGAGGGGATGGGATGGAATGGAATGGAACGGTATGGAGTGGAGTGCAACGGTATGGAATGGAGTGCAATGGAATGGAATTGAATGGAATGGAATGAAATGGAAGGGAATGGAATGGAATGGAATGGAATGGACTGGAATAGAACAGCGAAATAAAATGTGAGTTGACATACTGCCACTGCAATAAAGACAGGGTGACAGATTGAGAATTTGTTGAAGGAAAGGAATAGAATAGAATAGTGTGGAATGGAATGGAATGGAATGGAGTCGAGTGGATTGGAGTGGAATGGAATGGAATGAAATGAAATGGAATGGAATGGAATGGAATGGAATGGAATGGAATGGAATTGAGAGCAATAGAACGGAAGGGAACAGAATGGAATGAAATGGAATGGAATGGAATTGAATGAAATGGAATGGAATGGTGAAATAAAATGTGAGCTAACATTGCGCCACTGCAATCCAGCCAGGGTGACAGATTGAGAACTTGTTGAAAGAAAGGAATAGAATAGAACAGTGTAGAATGGAATGGAATGGAATGGAAAGGAATGATATGGAATGGGATGGTATGCGATGAAATCGAATGGAATGGAAAGGAATGGAGTGCATTGGAACGGAATGGAACGGAATGGAATGAAATGGAATGGAAGAGAATGGAAAGGAATGGAATGGAATGGAATGGAATGGAATGGAATGGAATGGAACCATGAAATAAAATGTGTGGTAACATTCTGCTCCTGCAATCCTGCCAGGGTGACAATTTGAGATCTTGTTGAAAGAAAGGAATAGAATAGAACAGGGTAGAATGGAATGGATTGGAATGGAATGGAATGCAGTGCTATGGAGCAGAATGGAACGGAATGGAATGGAATGGAACGGAACGGAATTTAATGGAACGGTGAAATAAAATGTGAGATTATATTGTGCCACTGCAATCCAGCCTGGGTGACAGATTGAGAAATTACTGAAAGAAAGGAATACAATGGAATGGAATGGAATGGAATGGAATGGAATGGAATGGAATGGAAAGGATCAGAATGGAGTGCAATGCAATGGAGTAGAATGGAATGGAATGACATTGAATAGAACGGAGTGCAATGGAACGGATTGTAATGGAATGGAATGGAATGGAATTTAATGGTGAAATAAAATGTGAGATGATATACTGCCACTGCAATCCAGACACGGTGACAGATTGAGAACTTGTTGAAAGAAAGGAATAGAATAGAATAGTGTGGAATGGAATGGAATGGAATGGAATGGAATGGAATGGAATGGAATGGAGTGGAGTGGAGTGGAGTGTAATGGAGTGGATTGGAGTGGATTGGAGTGGAGTGGAGTGGAGTGGAAAGGAAAGGAATGGAATGGAATGGAATGGAATGGAATGGAGTGTAATGGAACGGAATGGAAAGGAATGTAATGAAATGGAATGGAATGGAATGGAATGGAATAGAATGGAATGGAATGGAGTGCGCTGCAAGGGAATGTAACGGAATGGAATGGAATGGAATGGAATGGAATGGAATGGAATGGAATGGAATTGAACAGAATGCAATGGAATGGAACTGGTTGGATTGGGAAGTAATGGAATGGAATGGTACGGAATGGAATGGAGTGAAATGGAATGGAATGGAATGAAATGGAATGTAATGGTATGGAATGGAATGGAATGGAATGGAATGGAATGGAATGGGATGGGATGGGATGGAATGGAATGGAATGGAATGGAATGGAATGGAATGGAATGGAATGGATTGGAATGGAACGGTGAAATAAAATGTGAGCTGACATTGTGCAACTGCATTCCAGCCAGGGTGACAGATTGAAAACTTGTTGAAAGAAAGGAATAGAATAGAATAGTGTGGAATGGAATGGAATGGAGTGGAACGGAAGAGTACGGAATGGAATGGAACAGAACGGAACGGAATGGAATGCTATGTAATGCAATAGAATGAAATGGAATGGAATGGAATGGAATGGAATGGAATGGAATTGTGAAATAAACTGTGAGCTGACATTGTGCCACTGCAATCCAGCCAGGGTGAAAAACTGAGAACTTGCAGAAATAAAGGTATAGAATAGAACAGACAGGAATGGAAAGTAAGGGAATGGAATGGAATGGAATGGAAGGGAATGATATGGAATTTAACAGAAAGGAAAGGAGTGCAATGGAATGGAACAAAATAGAATGGAATGGAATGGATTGGAATGCAATGGAACGGAATGGAAAGGAATGGAACAGAATGGAGTGCAATGGTCCGGAATGGAACAGAAAGGAAAAAAATGGAGTGGGATGGAATGGAATGGAATGGAATGGAATGGAATGGAATGGAATGAAATGAAATGGAAAGGAGCGGTGAAATAAAATGTGAGCTGACATTGTGCCACTGCAATCCAGCGAGGGTGACAGATTGAGAACTTGTTGAAAGAAAGGAATAGAATAGAATAGTGTGGAACAGAATTCAATGGAATGGAATGGAATGGAATTGAATGGATTGGAATGGAAAGGAATGGAAAGCAGTGGAAACGAATGGAATGGAACGGAAGGGAATGAAATGGAATGGAACGGAGTGGAATAGAATAGAATGGAAATGAATGGAATGGAATGGTGCCTTGAAATAAAATGTGAGCTGATATGGTGCCACTGCAATCCAGCCAGGCTGGCAGATTGAGAACTTGTTGAAAGAAAGGAATAGAATATAATAGTGTGGAATGCAATGTAATGAGTGGAATGGAATGGAATGGAATGGAATGGAATGCAATGGAACTGACTGGAACGGATTGGAATGAATTGGAACAGAATGGAATGAAATTGAACGGAATGAAATGGAAAGGAATGGAACGGAGACGTAAAATGTGAGCTGACATTGTGCCACTGCAATACAGCCAGAGTGACAGATTGAGAACTTGTTGAAAGAAAGGAATAGAGTTGATTAGTGTGGAATGGAATGGAATGGAACGGGACGGGACGGGACGGGACGGGACGGGACGGGACGGGACAGGAAGGGATGGGATGGGATGGAATGGAACGGTATGGAATGGAGTGCAATGGAATGGAATTGAAAGGATTTGAATGAAATGGAAGGGAATGGTATGGAATGGAATGGACTGTAATAGAAGAGTGAAATAAAACGTGAGCAAACATACTGCCACTGCAATAAAACCAGGGTGACAGACTGAGAATTTGTTGAAGGAAAGAAATACAATAGAATAGTGTGAAATGGAAAGGAATGGAATAGAGTGGAATGGAGTGGAGTGGAGTGGAGTGGAGTGGAGTGGAGTGGAGTGGAGTGCAATGGAATGGAATGGAATGGAAAGGAAGGGAAGGGAATGGAATGGAATTGAGTGAAATGGAACGGAATGGAATGGAATGGAATGAAATGCAATGGAATGGAATGGAATGGAATGGAATGGAATGGAATGGAATGGAATGGAACAGTGAAATAAAATGTGAGCTGACATTGTGCCACTGCAATCCAGCCATGGTGACAGATTGAGAACTTTTTGAAAGAAAGGAATAGAATAGAATAGCGTGGAATAGAGTGGAATTGAATGGAATGGAATGGACTGGAAAGGAATGGGATGGTTTGCGATGGAATGGAATGGAATGGAATGGAATGGAATGGAATGGAATGGAATGGGATGGAGTGCAATGGAACGGAAAGGAAAGGAAGGGAATGAAATGGAATGGAAGGGAACAGAACGGAATGGAATGGAATGGAATGGAATGGAATGGAATGGAATGGAATGGGATGGAGTGCAATGGAACGGAAAGGAAAGGAAGGGAATGAAATGGAATGGAAGGGAACAGAATGGAATGGAATGGAATGGAATGGAATGGAATGGAATGGAATGGAATGGAATGGAACCATGAAATAAAATGTGAGGTGACATTGTGCCTCTGCAATTCTGCCTGAGTGACAATTTGAGATGGTGTTGAAAGAAAGGAATAGTATAGAATAGGGTGGAATGGAATGGAATTGAATGGAATGGAATGGAATGGAGTGCTATGGAAGAGGATGGAATGGAAGGGGATGGAATGGAAGGGGATGGAATGGAATGGAAAGGGGATGGAATGGAATGGAATGGAATGGAATGGAAAGGGGATGGAATGGAATGGAATGGAATAGAATGGAATGGTGAAATAAAATGTGAGCTTACATTGTGCCACTGCAAACCAGCCTGGGTGACAGATTGAGAACTTGTTGAAAGAGAGGAATAGAATAGAATAGTGTGGAATGGAATGGAATGGAATGGAACGGAATTGAATGGCATGGAATCGAATGGAAAGATCGGAATGGAGTGCAATGGAATGGAATGGAACGGAATGGAATGACATTGAAAAGAACAGAGTAGAATGGAATGGGATGGAATGGAATGGTTAAATAAAATGTGAGCTGACATTCTGCCACTACATTCCAGCCAGGATGACAGATTGAGAACTTGTTGAAAGAAAGGAATAGAATAGAATAGTGTGTAATGGAATGGAATGGAATGGAGTGGAGTGGAGTGGAGTGGAGTGGCGTGGCGTGTAATGGAGTGGATTGGAGTGGTGTCGAATGGAATGGAATGGAAAAATTGGGGTGTAATGGAACGGAATGGAAAGGTGACATAAAATTTAAGCTGACATTGTACCACTGCAATCCAGCCAAGGTGACAGATTGAGAATTTGTTGAAAGAAAAGAATAGTATAGAAAACTGTGGAGTGGAATGGAATGGAATGGAATGGAATGGAATGGAATGAAACGGAATGGAATGGAGCAGAATGGTGTGCAATGGAACGGAATGGAATGGAATGGAATGAAATGGGATGGGATGGAGTGCAATGGAATGGGATGGAATGCAGTGCAATGGAATGGAATGGTGCAGAATGGAACGAAATGGAATGGAATGGAGTGGAAGGGAGGGGAATGGAATGGAACATACCGGTATGGAATGGAAGGGAACAGAATGTAATGGATTGGAGTGCAATGGAATGGAAAGGAATGGAATGGAATGAAATGAAATGAAATGGAATGGAATGGAAAGGAACTGTGAAACAAAATGTGAGCTGTTATTGTGCCACTACAATCCAGCCAGGGTGAGAGATTGAGAACTTTTTGAAGGAATGGAATAGAATAGAGTAGTTTGGAATGAAATGGAGTGGAGTGGAGTGGGTGGCAGAGGAGTGGAGTCGAGCAGAGTGGAGGGGAGTGGAGTGGAATGGAATGGAATGTAATGGAACAGAATGGAAAGGAATGGAACAATGTAGAATGGAACGGAATGGAACAAAATGGAATGGAATTGAAAGGAATGTAATGGAATGGAATGGAGTGGAATGGAATGGAATGGAGTGCAATGAAACGGAATGCAACGGAAAGCAACGGAAAGGAAAGGAATGGAATGGAATGGAATACAATGGAATGGAATGGTATGGAATGGTGAAATAAAATGTGAGCTGACACTGTTCCACTGCAATCCAGCAAGGGTGAGAGATTAAGAACTTGTTGAAACAAAGGAATAGAAGAGCATAGTTTGGAATGGAATGGAATGGAATGGAATGGAATGGAATGGAATGGAATGGAATGGAACGAAATGGAACAGAATGGAATGGAATGGAACGGTGAAATACAATGTGAGCTGACATTGTGCCACAGCAATCCAGCCATGGTGAGAGATTGAGAACTTGTTTAAAGAAAGGAATAGAATGGAATATTGTAGAATGGAATGGAATGGAATAGAGTGGAGTGGAGAGGAAAGGAGTGGAGTGGAATGGAATGGAATGGGATTGAATGGAGTGGAATAGAATGGGATAGAATGCAGTGCAATGGAATGGAATGGTATGGAATGGAACGAAATGGAATGGAATGGAGTGGAAGGCAGGGGAACGGAAAGGAACATACCAGAATGGAATGGAAGGGAACGGAATGGAATGGATTGGAGTGCAATGGAAAGGAAAGGAATGGAATGGAATGAAATGGAATGGAATGGAAAGAAATGGAATGGAATGGAGCAGTGAAATAAAATGTCAGTTGACATTGTGCCACTGCAATCCAGCCAGGGTGACAGATTGAGAAGATGTTGAAAGAAAGGAATAGAATAGAATAATGTGGAATGAAATGGAATCCAAAGGAATGGAATGGAATGGAACAGTGAAATAAATTGTGAGCTGACGTGCCACTGCAATCCAGCCAGGGTGACAGACTGAGAACTTGTTCAAAGAAAGGAAAAGAATAGTATAGTGTGGATTGGAACAGAATGGAATGGAATGGAATGGAATGAAATAGAATGGAATGGAATGGAATGAAATGGAGTGCAATGGAACGGATTGGAAAGGAATGTAATGGAATGGAAGGGAATGGATTGGAAGGGAATGGAATGCAATTGAATGGAATGTAATGGAATGGAAGGGAATGGATTGGAATGGAATGGAGTACAATTGAACGGAATAGAAGTGAATGGAACGAAATGGAGTGGAATGGAATGGAAGGCAACGGAACGGAAAGGAATGGAAGGGAATGGAATGGAATGGAATGGAACGGAATGGAATAGAATGGAATGAAATGGAATGGAATGGTTAAATAAAATGTGAGCTGATATTGTGCCACTGCAATCCAACCAGGGTGACAGATTGAGAATTTGTTGAAAAAAGGACTAGAAACGAATAGTGTGGATTGGAATGGAGTGGAATGGAATGGAATGGAATGGAATGGAATGGAATGGAACGGTGAAATAAACTGTGAGCCGACATAGTGCCACTGCAATTCAGCCAGGGTGACAGATTGAGAACTTGTGGAAAGAAAGGAAGATAATAGGATAGTGTGGAATGCAATGGAATGTAATGGAATGGAATGGAATGGAATGGAATGGAATGGAATGGAATGGAATGGAATGGAATGGAGTGTAATGGAACAGAATGGAAATGAATGGAATGGAACAGAATGGAATGGAATGGAATGGAATGGAATGGAATGGAATGGAATGGAATGGAATGGAATGGTGAAAGAAAATGTGAGCTGACCCTGTGCCACTGAAATCCAGCCGGTGTGACATATTGAGAATTGTTGAAACAAAGGAGTAGAATAGAATAGTGTGCAATGTAATGGAATGGAAAGGAATGGAATGGAATGGAATGGACTGGAATGGAATGGAAGGGAATGGAGTGCAATGGATCGGAATGGAATGGAATCGAATGAAATGGCATGGAGTGGAAAAGAAAGGAATGGAATGAAACGGTGTAGCAAAATGCGAGCCGACATTGTGCCACTGCAATGCAGCCAGGGTGACAGAGGGAGATAGATTGAGAACATGTTGAAAGAAAGGAGTAGAATAGAGTAGTATGGAATGGAATGGAATGAAATGGAATGGAGTGCTACGGAACGGAGTTGAACAGAAAGTAATGAAATGGAATGGAAGGGAATGTAATGAATGGAATGGAATGGAATGGAATGGTGAAATGAAATTTGAGCTGACATTGTGCAACTGCAATCCTACAAGGGTTACATATTGAGAACTTGTTGAAAGAAAGGAATAGAATAAAAGAGTGTGGAATGGAAAGGAGTGGAATGGAATGGAATGGAATGGAATGGAATGGAATGGAATGGAAGGAATGGAAAAGAATGGAATGGAAGGAATGGAATGGAATAGAATGGAAGGAATGGAATGGAATGGAACGGAAGGAATGGAATGGAAGGAATGGAATGGAATTGAATGGAAGGGAATGGAATGGAATGGAATGGAATGGAATGGAATGGAATGGAATAGAATGGAATGGGTTGCAATGGAAAGGAATGGAACAGAATGGACTGAAATGGAATGGAATGGAACAGAACGGAATGGAAGGGAATGGATTGGAATGGAATGGAATAGAAAGGAATGATGAAATAAAATGAGGGGTGATACTGCAACACTGAAATCTAGCCAGGGTGACAGATTGAGAAATTGTTGAATGAAAGGAATAGAATAGATTTGTGTGGAAAGGAAAGGAATGGAATGGAATGCAATGGAAGGGAATGGAATGGAATGGAATGGAATGGAGACCATCACGTGGAATGGAGTGGAATGGAATGGAATGGAATGGAATGGAATGGAATGGAATGGAATGGAATGCAATGGAATGGAAGGGAATGGAATGGAATGGAATGATATGGAAAGGAAGGGAATGGAATGGAAAGGAATTTAATGGTGAAGTAAAAAGTAAGCTGACATTGTGGAACCGCAATATAACCAGGGTGACAGTTTGAGAAGTTGGTGAAATAAGAATGGAATGGAATGGAGTGCAATTGAACATAATAGAAGAGAATGGAATGAAATCGAATTGAAAAGAATTGAACGGAATTGAATGGAATAGAATGAAATGGAATGGAATGGAATGGAATGGAATGGCGTGGAGTGGAGTGGAGTGGAGTGGAGTGGAGTGGAGTGGAGTGGAATGGAATGGAATGGAATGGAAATGAATGGAATGGAACAGTGAAATAAAATGTGAGCTGCTGTAATTCCACTGCAATCCAGCCAGGGTGACAGATTGAGAGGTTGTTGAAAGAAAGGAATAGAATAGCATACTGTGGAATGAAATGGAATGGAACGGAATGGAATGGAATGAAATGGAATGGAACGGAATGGAATGGAATGGAATGAAATGGAATGGAATGGTTAAATAAAATGCGAGCTGATATTGTGCCACTGCAATCCAGCCAGGGTGACAGATAAAGAACTTGTTGAGAGAAAGTGATAGAATTGAAGAGTCTGGAATGGAATGGAATGGAGTGCAATGGAAGAGAATGGAATGGAATGGAATGGATTAGAATGGAATGGAATGGAATGGAATGGAATGGAATGGAATGGAATGGAATGGAATGGAATGGAATGAACAGTGAAATAAAATGTGAGCTGACATTCTGTCACTGCAATCCACCCAGGGTGACCGATTGAGAACTTGTTGAAAGAAAGGAAGAGAAGAGAATAGTGTGGAATGCAATTGAATGGAATGGAACGGAGTGTAATGGAACCAAATGGAAATGAATGGAATGGAATGGAATGGAATGGAATGGAATGGAATGGAATGGAATGGAATGGAACAGAATGGAATGGTTAAAGTAAATGTGAGCTGACATTGTGCCAATGCAATGCAGCCAGGGTGACATACTGAGAACTTGTTGAAAGAAAGCAATAGAATAAAATTGTGTGGAATGGAATGGAATGGAATGGAATGGGATGGAATGCAATGGAACGGAATGGAACGGAACGGAATACAATGGAATGGAATGGAATGGAATGGAATGGAATGGAATGGAATGGAATGGAGTGGAATGGAGTGGAATGGAATGTAACGGTGAAATAAACTGTGAGCTGACATGGTGCCATTGCAATACTGCCAGGGTGACAGATTTAGAAATTGTTTAAAGAAAAGAATAGAATAGAATAGTGTGCAATGGAAAGGAATGGATTTGAATGGAGTGGAAAGAAATGGAATGGAATGGAAAGGTGAAATAAAATGTGAGCTGACATTGTGCCACAGCAATCCAGCCAGGGTGAGAGATTTAGAACTTGTTTAAAGAAAGGAATAGGATAGAATACTGTGGAATTGCATGGAGTGGAGTGGAATGGAATGGAACGTAACGGAATGGAATAGAGTAGAATGGAATGGATTGGAATGGAATTGATTGGAAGGGAATGGAAGGGAATGTAATGGAATGGAAAGTAATGTATTGCTATGGATGGGAATGGAATGGAGTGGAATGAAATTGAATGGAATGGAATGGAATGGAATGGAACGGAATGGAATGGAATGGAATGGAGTGGAGTGGAATGGAATGGAATGGAATGGAATTGAATGGAATGGAAAGGAGTGGAATGGAATGGATTGGAGTTTAATGGAATGGAATGAAATGGTGAAATAAAATGTGAGCTGATAATGTGCAACTGAATTCCAGCCAGAGGGACAGATTGAGAAGTTGTTGAAAGAAAGGAATAGAATAGAATAGTGTGGAATGGAACGGAAAAGAATAGAATGGAATTGATTGTAATTGAGTCAAATTGAAGGGGTGCAATGGCAGGGAATGGAACGGAAAGGAATAAAATGGAATGGAATGGTGAAATAAAATGTGAGCTGACACTGAGGAACTGCAATCCAGACAGGGTGAGAGATTGAGAATTTATTGTAAGAAAGGAATAGAATAGAATAGTGTGGAATGGAATGGAATGGAATGGAATGGAATGGAATGGAATGGAACAGAATGGAATGGTTAAGGTAAATGTGAGCTGACATTGTGCCACTGCAATCCAGCCAGGGTGAGATATTAAGAATTGTTGAAACAAAGGAGGTGAAAACACAGTGTGGAATGTAATGGAATGGAAAAGAATGGAAAGCAATGGAATGGAATGGAATGGAATGGAATGGAATGGAATGGAATGGAACGGAATGGAATGGAACAGAATGAAATGGAATGGAATGGAGTGTAAAAGAATGGAATGGAATGAAACGGAGTAACAAAATGTGAGCTGACATTGTGCTACTGCAATCCAGCAAGGGTGACAGATTGAGAACATGTTGAAAGAAAGGAGTAGAATAGAATAGTTTTGAGTGGAATGGAATGAAATGGAATGGAATGCAATGGAACGGAATTGACCGGAAAGTAATCAAATGGAATGGAAGGGAATGGAATGAATGGAATGGAATGCAACAGAATGGAATGGAACGGTGAAATGAAATATGAGCTGACATTGTGCCACTGCAATCCTACAAGGGTTACAGATTGAGAACTTGTTGAAAGAAAGGAATAGAATAAAATAGTGAATGGAATGGAATGGAATGGAATGGAATGGAATGGAATGGAATGGAATGGAATGGAATGGAATGGAGGAATGGAATGGAATGGAGTGGAATGGAATGCAATGGAATGGAATAGAATGGAATAGAATGGAATTGGTTGCAATGGAAAAGAATGGAACAGAATGGAATGGAATGGAATGGAATGGAGTGGAATGGAATGGAAGGGAATGGATTGGAATGGAATGGAATGGAAAGGAGGGTGAAATAAAATGTGGGGTGATACTGCAAAACTGAAATCCAGCCAGGGTGACAGATTGAGAAATTGTTCAATGGAAGGAATAGAATAGATTCGTGGGGAAATGAAAGGAATGGAATGGAATGGAATGAAATGGAATGAATGGAATGGAATGGTGAGCAACATTCGGAATGGAATTAAATGGAATTGAATGGAATGGAATCGAATTTATTGGAATGGAACTGTGAAATAAAATGTGTGCTGAATTTTTGCCACAGCAATCCAGACAGCGTGACAGACTCAGAACGTATTGAAAGAAAGGAATATAATAGAACAGTGTGGAATCGAATGTAATGGAATGGAATGGAATGAAATGGAATGGAATGGAGTGCAAGGGAATGGAATGGAATGGAAAGGAATGGAATGGAATGGAATGGAATGGAATGGAATGGAATGGAACAGTGAAATAAAATGGGAGCTGACATTGTGCCACTGCAATCCATCCAGGGTGACACATTGAGAACTGGTTGAAAGAAAGGAATAGAATAGAATCGTGTGGAGTGGTAAGGAATAGAATGAAATGGACTGGAGTGGAATGGAGTGGAATGGAATGGAATGGAATGGAGTGCAATGGAACGGAATGGAATGGAATGGAATGAAATGGAATGTAGTGCAACGCAACAGAATGGAACGGAATGGAATGGAATAGAATGGAATGGAATGGATTGGAATGGAAAGGGAAAATAAAATGTGAGCTGACATAGTGCCAATGCAATCAAACCAGGGTGAGAGATTGATAACTTGTTGCAAGATAGGAATAGAATAGAATAGTGTGGAATGGAATGGAATGGAATGGAATGGAATGGAATGGAATGGAATGGAGTTCAATGGAACAGAATGGAATGGAATGGCATGAACTAGAATGGAATGGAATGGAATGCAATGGAATGAATTGGAATGGAAAGGGGAAATAAAATGTGAGCTGACATAGTGCCACTGCAATCCAACCAGGGTGAGAGATTGAGAACTTGTCGCAAGATAGGAATAGAATAGAATAGTGTGGAATGGAAGGGAATGGAATGGAATGGAAAGGAACAGAATGGAACGGAACGGAGCAGAATGGAATGCAATGCAAAGGAATGGAAAGGAGTGCAGTGGAATGGAGTGGAGGCGAATGTGAAGGAATGGAATGTAGTGTAGTGGAAGGGAATTTAGTGGAGAAGTGTGGATTTGAGTTGTATGGAATGGAATGGAATGGATTCGAGTTTAGTGGAGTGGATTATAGTGGAAAAGAATAGACTGGAATGGAATGGAATGGAACAGAATGGAATGGAATGGAATGCAGTGAATTGCAGTGAAGTGGATTGGAGTAGAATGGAATGGAAAGGAGAGGAATGGAATGGAATGTAATACAACGGAATGGAATGCGATGCAGTGGATTGGAGTGGAGGTGCATGGGGGTGAATGGAATGCATTGGAATGGAATGGAATGGAACGGAACAGAAAACAATGGAATGGAGTGGAAAGCTATCGAATGCAATGAAATGGAATTTAATGGAATGGAATGTAAAAAACTTCAATGGAGTGCAGTGGAGTGGAATGGAGAAGGAAGGATGGGAGAGGAGTGCAGTGGAATGAAGTGGAATGGAATGGAATGGAATGGAGTGGAATGGAATGGAATGGAATGGAATGGAATGGAATGGAATGGACTGCAGTGGAAGCCAATTGGAAGGAATGTAATCCACTGGATTGGAGAGCAATGTACTAGCGAAGGGTGGATTTGAATTGAACGGAATGGAATGGAATAGATTCGAGTGGAATGGAGTGAATTACAGTGGAAAAGAATAGAATGGAATGGAATGGAATGGAATGGAAAAAATTGCTGTGCAGCACAGTGGAGTGGAATGGAGAAGAAAGGAAGGGAGTGGAGGGGAGCGGAATGGAGTAGAATGGAATTGAAAAGAAAAGAATGGAATGGAAATGAATGGACTGGAATGTAGGCGAATGTGAAGGAATGGAACGGAGTGGAGTGGTGAGGAGTGGAGTGGAGAAGAGTGGATTTGAATAGAATGGAATGGAATGGATTGGAGTGGATTCCAGTGGAAAAGAATGGAATGGAATGGAATGGAATGGAATGGAATGGAATGGAATGGAACGGAATGCAGTGGCATGGAACAGAATGGAGTGGAATGAACGGAGTGGAATGGAGTGGAATGGAACAGAATGGAATGGAATGGAATGGAATGGAATGGAATGGAATGGAATGCAAAGCAATGGAAAGGAGTGGAAAGGAATGGATGCGAGTTGGAAGGCATGGAACGCAGTGGAGTTGAGAGGAGTGCAGTAGACATTAGTGGATTTAAATAGAAAGGAATGGAATGTATTGGAGTGGAGTGGAGAGGATTCCAGTGAAAAGAAGGGAATGGAATGGAATGGAGTGGAATGTAAAGGAATGGAATTGAATGGAATGGAAAAAATTGGATGGGAGTGTACTAGAGGGGAATGGAGAAGGAAGGAAGGGAGTGGGGTTGAGTGGAAAGGAGTGGAATGGAATGGAATGCAATGCAATGGAATGGAATGGAGTGTAATGGAATGGAAGTGAATGGGAACTAATGGAATTCAGTGGAGTGGAGAGGAGTGGAGTGGAGAATAGTGTATTTGAATGGAATGGAATGAAATGGATTGGATTGGAGTGGAGTGGGTTCTACGGGAAAAGAATGCAATGTAATGTAAAGTAATGGAATGGAATGGAAAGGAATGGAATGGAAGGGAATGGAATGGAATGGATTGAAATGGAGTGGAATGGAAAGGAAAGGAATGAAATGAAGTGCAGTGGAGTGCAGTGGAGTGGAATGGAGAAGAAAGGAAGGAATTGGAGAGAATTGGAATGGAGTCTAATGGAATGGACTGGAATGGAATGGAATAGAAAGCAACGGAAAGGAATGGAATGGAAAGGAATGGAATGGAATGGAATGGCATAGAGTGGACTGGAATGGAGGTGAAAGGGAAGGAATGCAATGCAGTGGAGTGGAGAGGAGCAGAGTGGAGAATAGTGGATATGAATGGAATGGAAAGTAATGGAATGGAATAGAGTCGTGTGGAGTGGATTCTAGTTGAAAAAAATGGAAATTAATGGAATGGATTAGAGTCGTGTGGAGTGGATTCTAGTTGAAAAAAATGGAAAGGAATGGAATGGAAAGGAATGGAAAGGAATGGAATTGAATGGAATGGAATGGAGTGGACTGGAATGGGGGTGAATGGGAAGGAATGCAATCCAGTGGAGTGGAGAGGAGTGGAGTGGATTGCAATGGAATGGAATGCAAGGGAATGGAATGGAATGCAATGGAATGGAATGGGATGGAAGGGAATGGAAATGAATGCAATGCAATGGAATGGAATGGAATGGAGTCGACTGGAATAGAAGAGAATGGGAAGTAATGGAATGCAGTGGAGTGGAGAGGAGTGTAGTGGAGAAGAGTGGATTTGAATTGATTGCAATGAAATGCAATGGAATCAAACGGAATGGAATGAAGTGGACTGGAGTGTGGTGGATTGGAGTAGAATGGAATGGAATGGAAAGTAATGGAAAGAAATGTAATACAATGAAACGAAATAAAAAGGAATGGAATGGAATGGAATGGAATGGAAAGGAGTGGCATGCAGTTTATTGGAATTGAATGGATTGGAGAGGAGTGTAGTGGAGTGGAGGGGAAAGGGAAGGAATGGATTGCAGTGAAGTGGATTGGAGTGGAATGGAGGGGAGTCGATTGGATTCAGCTGGATTGGAATGGAATGGGCTACAATGGAATGGAATGGAATGCAGTGTGTTGGAGGGGAGTTTCATGGAGGGGAATGGATAGGAATGGAATGGAATGATATGGAACGGAACCGAACAGAACACAACGGAAGAGAGTGCAACGGAATGTAATGGAATGCAATGGAATGGAATGGAAAAAATTGTACTGGAGTGCAGTGGAGTTGAATAGAAAAGAAAGGAAGAGAGTGGAGTGGAGTGGAATGCAGTGGAATGGAATGGAATGGAAAGGAAAGGAATGGAGTTGACTTTAACTGAGGCGAATGGCAATTAATGGAATGCAGAGGAGTGGAGAGGGGTGGAGTGGAGAAGAGTGGATTTGAATGGAATTTAATGGAATGGAATGGAGTGGACTGGAGAGGAGTGGTCTGGATTCTAGTGGAAAAGAATGTAATGTAATGGAATGGAATGGAATGGAACAGAATGGAATGGAAAAAAAGTGCTGTGGCGTGTAGTGGAGTGGAATGGAGAAGAAAGGAAGCAGTGGAGTGGAGTCGAATGGAGTGGAATGGAAAGTAGTGGAATGGAGTGGAATGGAATGGAGTGGAATGGAATGGCATGTCATGGAATGGAATGGAAAGGAATAGAATGGAATGCAATGGAATGGAATGAAATGGAATGGAATGGAATAAAATGGAATGGAATGGCGTGGACTGGAATGGAGGCAAACGGGAAGGAATGAAATGCAGTTGAGTGGAGAAGAGTGGAGTGGAGAAAAGTGCACTTGAATTTAATGGAATTGAATGCAATGGAAGGGGTTGTAATGAAATGGAATGCAGTGGATTGGACTGGAGTGTATTGCAGTAGAATGGAATGGAATTGAAAATAATGGAATGCAGTAGAATGGAATGGAAAGGAATACAATAGAATGGAATGAAAAGGAATGGGATGGAATGGAATGGAGAGGAACGCAGTGCAGTGTATTGGAAATGAATGGAATAGAGAGGATGGTGCTGGAGTGTAGTGAAATGCGAAGGAATGGAAGGGAGTGGACTGGAGTGGAGTGGAGGATAATGGAGGGGCGTAGATTGGATTCCGTAGGAATGGTATGGAATGGAATGGAATGGAATGGAATGGAATGGAATTGAATGGAATGAAGTGGATTGGAGTGGAGTTGCATGGAGGTGAATTGAACGGAATGGAATGGGATTGAATGGAATGCAATGGAATGCAATGAAACGGAATGGAATGAATTGATTGGAATGGAAAGAAATGGAATGGAAAAAAGTGCAAGGGGGTGCAGTGGAGTGGAATGGAAAAGAAAGGAAGGGAGTGGAGTGCAGGGGAATGGAGAGAAATGGAATTGAATGGAATGGAATGTATTGGACTGCAATGGAGGAAAATGGGAAGGAATGGAATAAAGAAGACTGGAAGGCAGTGGAGAGGAGAAGAGTAAATATGAATGGAATGGAATGGAATGGAATGGATTGGATTGGAGTGGAGTGGATTCTAGTGGAAAAGAATGGAATAGAATGGAATGGAATGGAATGGATTGAATTGGTATGCAATGGAATGCAATGGAAGGGAATGGAATGGAATGGAATGCAGTTGAAGGGAAAATAATGGAATGGGATGGAATGGAATGGACGGGAATGCAGGTTAATGGGAAGGAAAGGAATGCAGTGGAGTGGAGAAGAGTGGAGTGCAGAAGAGGGAATTTGAACTGAATGGAATGAATATAAAAAACTGCAGTGGAGTGTAGTGTAGAGGAATGGAGAAGAAAGGAATCAAGTGGAGTGGAGTGGAATGGCATGGAAGGGAATGGAATGGAATGGAATGGAACGGAATGCAATGGAATGGAATGGAACGGAATGGAATGGAATGGAATGGAGTGGATGGAAATGGGAAGGACTATAATGCAGTGGAGTGGAGAGGAGTGGAGTGGAGAATAATGGATTTGAATGGAATGGAATGGATTGGAGTGGAACGGAGTGGATTCTAGTGGAAAAGACTGGAGTGGAATGGAATGAATTGGAATGGAATGGAATGGAATGGAATGGAATGGAATGGAATGCAACGGAAAGAAATGGAATGGAATGGAATGGAATAAAGTGCAGTGGGGTGCAGTGGAGTGGAATGGAGAAGAAAGGAAGGAAGTGGAGTTGAGAGGAACGGAGTAAAATGGAATTTTATGAAATGGAGTGGAATGCAATGGAATGGAATTGAATGGAGTGGATTGGAATGGAGGCAAATGTGAAGGTAAGGAATGCACTGGTGTGCAGAGATTAGAGTGCAGAAGAGTGGTTTTGAATTGAATGGAATGGAAAGAATGGACTGGAGTGGAGTGCAGTGGATTCAAGTTAAAGAATGGAATGGAATGGAATGGAATGGAATGGAATGGAATGGAATGGAATGGAATGTAATGGAATGGAATGAAATGGAATGAAATGGATTGAATGGAAAAAAGTGAAGTGGAGTGTAGTGGAGTGGAAGGGAGAAGAAAGGAGGCAGGGGAGTGGAGTGGAATAGAATGGAATGGAATGGAATGGAATGGTTTGGAATGGAGCTGAATGGGAGGGAAGGAATTGCAGTGGAGTGGAGAGGAGTGGAGAGGAGAAGAGTGGATTTGAATTGAATGTAATGGAATGCAATGGAATGGGATGGAATGGAATGGAATGCCATGGATTGGAGTGGATTGGATTGTGGTAGAATGGAATTGAATGGAAAGTAATGGAATAGAACGGAATACAATGGAACGGAATGAAAAGAATGGAATGGAATGGAATGGAATGTGGTGGAATGGATTGCACTATATTGGAAAACAATGCAATGGAGTGGAGTGTGGTGGAGTGGAGTGGAATGGGAAGGAATGGAATGGAGTGGAGTGGATTGGAATGGAGGAGAGTAGATTGCATTCAGGTGCAATGGAAGGGATGAGAATGGAATGGAATTCTGTGGATTGGAGTGGAGTTGCATGGAGGGAAATGGAATGGAGTGGCGTGGAGTGGAATGGAATTGAATTGAATGGAATGGAAAAGAATGGAAAAAATACAGTGGAGTGCAGTGGTGTTGAAAGGAGAAGAAAGGAAGGGAGTGGAGTGGACTGGAATGGAATGGAATAGAATGAAATGGAATAAAATGGAATGGAATGGAGAGGATTGGAATGGAGGCGAATGGGAAGGAATGGAATGCAATGGTGTCGAGAGGAGTGGAGTGCAGAAGAGTGGAGTTGAAATGAATGGAAATTAAAGGAATGGATTGGAGTGGAGTGGAGTGGATTCTAGTGGAAAAGAATATAATGGAATGGAATGGAATGGAATGGAATGGAATGGAATGGAATGGTATGGAATGGAATGGAGTGGACCGGAATGGAGTTGAATGGAACGCAGTGTACTGGAGAGGAGTGGAGGGGAGAAGTGTGGACATGAATTGAATGGAATGGAATGGAATAGATTGGAGTGGAATGGAGAGGAGTGGAGGGGAGACGAGTGCATTTGAATTGAATGTAATGGAATGGAATGGAATAGAGAAGAGTGCAGTGGATTGTAGTGCAAAAGAAAGGAATGGAATAGAAAGGATTGGAATGGAATGGAATGGAAAGGAATGGAGTGGACTATAATGGAGGCGAATGGGAAGGAATGGAATGCACTGGAGTGGAGAGGAGTGGAGTGGAGAAGACTGGATTTGGATTGAATGAAATGGCATGGATTGGATTGGAATGGAGTGGATATTATTGGAAAAGAGTTGAATGGAATGGAGTGGAATGGATGGGAATGGAATGGAACGGAATGGAATAGAATGCAATGGAATATAATGGAATGGAATTGAATGGAAAGCAGTGGATTTGAGTGGAGTTGCGTGGAGGGGAATGGAATGGAACGGAATGAAAAGGAATGCAGTGGAATGGAATGGAATGGAATGCAATAGAATGGAAAAAAGTGCAGTGGAGTGCAGTGGAGTGGAATGGAGAAGAAAGGAAGGGAGTGGGGTGGAGTGAAATGGAATGGAATTGAATGGAATAAAATGGAATGGAATGGAGTGGAATGGAATGGAGTCGAATGGGAAAGAATGGAATGCAGTGGTGCGGAGAGGAGTGTAGTGCAAAAGACTGGATTTGAAATGAATGGAATGAAAAGGCATGGATTGGAGTGGAGTGGAGTTGATTGTACTGGAATAGAATGCAATTGAATGGAATGGAATGGAATGGAATGGAATGAATGGAAAAAAGTTCAGTGGAGTGAAGTGGAGTGGAATGGAGAAGAAAGGAATGGAGTGGACTGGAGTGGAATGGAACGTAAAGGAGTAGAGAGGAATCAGAAGCAATGGAAAGGAATGGAATGGAATGGAAGGGAATGGAATGGAATGGAATGGAAATGAATTCAGTGTGTTGGTGTGGAATTGCGAGGAGGGAAATATAATGGAATGGAATGGAATGGAATGGAATGGAATGGAATGGAATGGAAAAACGTGCAGTGGAGTGCGGTAGAGAGGAATGGAGAAGAAAGGATGGGAGTGGTGTGTAGTGGAAAGGAGTGAAATGGAATGGAATTGAATGAAATGCAAAGAATGGAAGGAGTGGACGGGAATGGAGATGAATGGGACGGAATGGAATGCTATCGTGTGGAGAGGAGCGGAGTGCAGAAGAGTATATTTGAATTGAATGGAATGAAGAAGAATTTAACTTAACTGGAGAGGATTTTACGTGAAAAGAATGGCATAAAACTGAATGGAACAGAATGGAATGGATTGGAATGGAATACAATGGAATGGAATAGAATGGAATGGAATGGAACAGAACGGAACGGAACGGAATGGAATGGAAAAAATTCAGTGGAGTGTAGTGGAGTGGAATGGAGAAGAAAGAAAGGGAGAGGAGTGGAGTGGAAAGGAGTGGAATGGAAAGGAATGGAATGGAATTGAATGGAATTGAAAGGAATGGAGAGGACTGGAATGGAATGGAATGGAACAGAATGGAATGGAAAGGAATGGAATGGAATGGAGTGGACTGGAATGGAGGCGAATGTGAAGGAATGAAATGCAGGGGAGTGGAGAAGAGGGGAATGGAGAAGAGTAGATTTGAACTGAATGGAATGAAATGCAATGGATTGGGATGGAAAGGAATGGAATGCAGTGGATTGTAGTGGAGTGGATTGGAGTAGAATGGAATGGAATGGAAAGTAATGGAATTGAACGGAATACAGTGGAACAGAAAGAAAAGGAATTTAATGGAATGGAATAGAATGAAGTGGATTGGAATGCAGTGTATTGGAAATGAATGGAATGGAGAGGATTGTGGTGGAGTGCAGTGGAATGGGAAAGAATGGAATGGAGTGGAGTGGAGTGGAGTGGAGGGGAGTAGGTTGGAATCAGATGGAATGCAATGCAATGGAATGGAATGGAATGCAGAGGATTGGAGCGGAGTTGCGTGGAGGGGAATGGAATGGTATGGAACGGAATGCAATGGAATGGAATGCAATAGAATGGAAAAAATTGCAGTGGAGTGTTGTGGAGTGGAATGGAGAAGAAATGAATGGAGTGGAGTTAACTGGAATGGAGTGGAAAGGACTGGAATGGAATGGAATACAATGGAATGGAATGGAGAGGATCGCAATGAAGGTGAATGGGTAGGAATGGAAAGCCGTGGTATGGAGAGGAGTGGAGTTTAGAAGAGTGCAGTTGAATTGAATGGAATGGAAAGGAATGAAGTGCAGTGCAGAGGATTGGATTCTGGTATAAAAAATGGAATGGAATGGAATTGAATGGAATGGAAAAAATTGCAGTGGAGTGAAGTGGAGTGGAATGGAGAAGAAAGTAATAGAGTGTATTGGAATGGAGTGGAATGCAATGGAACGCAAACGTATGGGATATAATGGAATGAAATGCAGAGGATTGGAGTGGAGTGAATGGGAGTAGAATGGAATGGAATGGAAAGTAATGGAAGGGAATGAAATACAATGGAATGGAATGATAAGGAATGGAATGGAATGGAGTAGAGGGGAGTGCAGTGTATTGGAAATGAATGGAATGGAGAGGACTGTTGTGGATTGGAGTGGAATGTGAAGGAATGGAATGGAGTGGAGTGAAGTGGAGTGGAATGCAATGGAGAAAAGTACATTGGATTAAGGTGGAATGGCATGGCATGGAATGGAATGGAATGGAATTAATAGAATGGAATGGAATGGAACTGAAAAAAGTGCAATGGAGTGCAGTGGAGTGGAATGGAGAAGAAAGAAGGGAGAGGAGTTGAATGGAATGAAATGGAATGGAATGGAATAGAATGGAATGGATTGGAGTGTATTGGAATGAAGGCAAATGGAAAGGAATGGAATGCAGCGGTATGGAGTGGAGTGGAGTTTAGAAGACTGGAATGAATTAAATGCAATGGAACAAAATGAATTGGAGTGCAGTGGATTGGATTCTTGTATAAAATAATGGAATGGAAAGGAATGGAAAGGAATGGAATGGAATGGAAGGAAATGGAATGGAATGGAAGGAAATGGAATGGAATGGCATGAATGGAGAAAAGTGCAGTGGAGTTTAATGGAGTGGAATTGAGAAGAAAGGAGGGGAGTGGAGTGGAATGGAGGGTAATGGAATGGAATGCAATGGAATGGGATGGAATGGAATGAAATGCAGGGGATTAGATTGGAGAATCTGGTAGTAGAATGGAATGGAATGGAAAGAAATGGAATGGAATGGAACACAATGAAATGGAATAATAAGGAATGGAATGGAATGGAGTGGAGTGGAGTGCAGAGAATAGCAAATGAATGGAATGAGAAGAGTGTGGTGGACTGTGGCGGAATGGAAAGGAATAGAAAGTAGTGGAGTGAAGTGGAGTGGAGTGCAATGGAGAGAAGTAGATTGGTTTAAGTCGGAATGGAATGGAATGGAATGGAATGGAATGGAATGGAATGGAATGGAATGCAGAGCATTGGAGTGGAGTGGCTTGGAGGGGAATGGAATGGAATGGAATCAAACGGAATGGAATGAATGGAATGGAATGGATTAGAAGGGACAAAAGTGCAGTGGAGTGCAGTGGAGTGGAATGGAGGATAAAGGAAGGGAATGGAGTATGGTGGAAAGGAGTGGAATGGAATGCAATGGAGCATAGGGGACAGGAATGGAAGCTAATGGGAAGGAATGGAATGCAGTGGAGAGGAGAGGAATGAAGTGGAGAAGAATGGATTGGAATGGAATGGAATGGAATGGTATGGAATGGAATGGAATGGAATGGATTGGAGTGGAGTGGATTCCAGTGGAATGGAATGGAATGGAATGGAATGGAATGGAATGGAATGGAAGGCAATGGAATGCAATGGAATGAATGCAAAAAAGTGCAGTGGAGTTTATTGGAGTGGAATCGAGAAGAAAGGAACGGAGTGGAGTGGAACTGAGGGGAATGGAATGGAATGCAATGGAATGGGATGGAATGGAATGGAATGCAATGGAATGGGATGGAATGGAATGAAATGCAGGGGATTAGATTGGAGGGTATGGTAGTAGAATGGAATGGAATGGAAAGTAACAGAATGGAATGGAATACAATTAAATGGAATGATAAGGAATGGAATGGAATTGAATGGAGTAGAGTGCAGAGAATCGGAAATGAATGGAATGAGAGGAGTGTGGTGGACTGCAGTGGAATGGAAAGGAATTGAATGTAGTGGAGTGAAGTGGAGAGGAGTGCAATGCAGAGAAGTAGAACGGTTTAACTCGGAATGGAATGGAATGGAATGGAATGCAGAGCATTGGAGTGGAGTTCCTTGGAGGGGAATGGAATGGAATGGAATGGAATGGAATCAAACGGAATGGAATGAATGGAATGGAAGGGAAAAAAGGGCAGTGGAGTGCAGTGGAGAGGAATGGAGGGGAAAGAAAGGGAAAGGAGTGTAGTGGAATGGAGTGCAATGGAATGCAAAAGAGCATAGGGGACTGGAAAGGAAGCTAATGGGAAAGAATGGAATGCAGTGGAGTGGAGAGGAGTGAAGTGGAGAAGAGTGGATTTGAATGGAATGGAATAAAATGGAATGGATTGGAGTGGAGTGGAGTGGATTCCAATGGAATGGAGTGGAATGGAATGGAATGGAATCGAATTGAATCGAATCGACAGGAACGCATTGGAATGGAATGGAATCGAATGGATTGGAATGGAATGGAATGGATTGGACTGGAATGGAATGGAATGGAATGGTATGGATTGGAATGGAATGGTATCAAATGATAATGAAATGTATGCAGTTGTTGAGTGCAGAGGAGTGGAGTGGAGAAGAGTTGATTTGATTTGAATGGAATTGAAAGGAAAGCAATGGAATGGAATGGAATGCAGTGGATTGGAATGGAATGGAATGCAGTTAATTGGAATGGAGTGGATTGGAGAAGAATGGGAAGGAATCAAATGCAGTCGAGGGGAGAGGAGTGGAGTGGAGTACAGTAGATTTGAATTGAATGCAATAAAATGGAATGGAATGGAGTGGAGTGGAGTGGAATCTAGTGGAAAACAGTGTAATGGATGGGAATGTAATGTAATGGAATGGAATGGAGACGAATGGGAACGAATGAAATGCAGTGGAGTGGAGCGGTGTGGAGTGGAGAAATGTGGATTTGAATTGAATGAAATTGAATGGAATAGACAGGAGTGGAGTGGAGTGGATTCTAGTGGAAAAAATGGAATGGAATGGAATGGAATGGAATGGAATGCAACGGAATGGAACGGAATGGAACGGAATGGAACAGAATGGAATGGAATGGAATGGAACGGAACGGAATGGAATGGAATGGAATGGAATGGAATGGAATGTATTGGAATGGAATGGAATGCAATGGAATGGAATGGAACGGAATGGAATGGAATGAAACGGAATGGAATGAATGGAATGGAATGCAATGGAAAAAAGTGCAGTGGAGTGCAGTGGAGTGGAATGGAGAAGAAAGGAAGGGAGTGGAGTTGAGTGGAATAGAGTGGAATGCAATGGAATGGAATCGAATAGAATGGAATGGATTGGAGTGTATTTGAATGAAGGCAAATTGGAAGGAATGGAATGCAGTTTTATGGAGTGGAGTGGAGTTTAGAAGACTGGAATGAATTGAATGCAATGGAAAAAAATGAGTTGGAGTGCAGTGGATTGGATTATTGTATAAATAAAGAATGGAATGGAATGGAATGGAATAGAATGGAATGCAATGCAATGGAAGGCAAAGGAATGAATGGAAAAAAGTGCAGTGGAGTTTATTGGAGTGGAATCGAGAAGAAAGGAAAGGAGTGGAGTGGATTGGAGGGGAATGGAATGGAATGCAATGGAATGGGATGGAATGGAATGAAATGCAGGGTATTAGATTGGAGGGTATGCTAGTAGAATGTACAGGAATGGAACGTAATGGAATGTAATGGAATACAATGAAATGGAATGATAAGGAATGGAATGGACTTGAGTGGAGTGCAGTGTATTGGAAATGAATGGAATGCAGTGGAGTTTGGTGGATTGGAGTGGAATGGGAAGGAATGGAATGGAGTGGAGTGAAGTGGTTTGGAGTGCAATGGAGTGAAGTAGATTGTATAAAGGTGGAATGGAATGGAATGGAATGGAATGGAATGGAATGCAGTGGATTGGAGTGGCGTTGCATGGACAGTAATCGAATGGAATAGAATGGAATGGAATGGAATCAAAAGGAATGGAATGAATGGAATTGAATGGAATGGAATGGAAAAAGTGCCGTGGGGTGCATTGGGAGTGGAATGGAGAAGAAAGGAAGGGAGAGGAGTGCAGTGCAACGGAGTGGAATTGAATGCAATGGAACACAGAGGACTGGAATGGAGGCGAATGATAAGGAATGGAATGCAGTGGAGTGGAGAGGAGTGGAGTGGAGAAGAGTGGATTTGAATTGAATGCAATGGAATGGAATGGAATGGAATGGAATGGAAAAAGTGCAGTGGAGTGCATTGGAGAGGAATGGAGAAGAAATGAAGGGAATGGAGTGGAGTAGAATGGAGTGGAATGAAACGGAATGGAATGGAATAGAATGAAATGGAATGGAGTGTCCTCCAATGGAGGCAAATGGGAAGGAATGGAATGCAGTGGAGTGGAGAGGACTGGAGTGGAGAAGAGTGGATTTGAATGGAATGGAATGGAGTCGAACGGAATGGATTGGAGTGGAGTGGAGGGGATTCTAATGCAAGGAATGGAATGGAATGGAAAGGAATGGAATGGAAAAAGTGCATTGGTGTCTAGTGGTGTGGAATGGATAAGAAAGGAAGGTAGTGGAGTTGAGTGGAATGGAGTGGAATGGAATGGAATGGAATGGATTCGAATGGGAAGGTATGGAAGGGAGAAAAGTGCAGTGTAGTGCAGTGGAGTGCAATGGAGAAGAAAGGAAATGAATGGAGTGGCGTGGAATGGAGTGGGATGGAATGGAGTGGAATGGAATGGAATGCAATGTAATGGAATGGAGTGGACGGCAATGGTGGTGAATGGAAAGGAATGGAAAGCAGAGGAGTGGAGAGGAGTGGAGTGGAGAAGAGTGGATATGAATGGAATGGAATGGAAAGGAATGGATTGGAGTGGAGTGTAGTGGATTCTCGTGAACACAATGGAATGGAATGGAATGCAATGCAATGGAAAAAAGTGCTGTGGATTGCAGTGCAGTGGAAGGGAGAAGAACGGAAGAGTGGAGTGGAATGGAATGGAAAGGAATTGAATGGGAAGGAATGGAATGCAGTGGAGTGGAGAGGATTGGAGTGGAGAAGAGTGCATTTCAATTGAATGGAATGGAATGGAAGGAAGAGAATGGAAAGGAATGGAATGGAACGGAACGAAACGGAACGGAACGGAACGGAATGGAATGGAATGGAATGGAATGGAATGGAATGGAATGCAATGGAAAAAAGGGCAGGGGAGTGTAGTGGAGTGGAATTGAGAAGAAAGGATGGGACTGCAGTGGAGTGGAGTGAAATAGAGTGGAATGGAATGGAATGGAGTGGAGTGGACAGGAGTGCATGCAAATGGGAAGGAATGGAAGGCAGTGAAGTGGGGTGGAAAATAGTGGAGAAGAGTGGATTTCAATTTAAAGAAATGGAATGGAAAGGAGTGGAGAGTAATGAAGTGGATTTTAGTAGAAAAGAACAGAATGGAATGGAATACAAGAGAATGGAATGGAAAAAAGTACAGTGGAGTGCAGTGGAGTGGAATGGAGAAGAAAGGAAATGAGTGGAGTGGAGTGGAAAGGAGTGGATTGGAATTGAATGGAGTGGAATGGAATGGATTGGAATGGACTGGAATGGAGACGGACGTGAACGTATGGGATGCAGTGGAGTGGAGAAGAATGGAGTGGAGAAGTGTGGATTTGAATTAAATGGAATGGAATTGAATGGATTGGAGTGGAGTGGAGTGGATTCTAGTGCAAAAGAAGGGAATGGAAAGGAATGGAATGGTATGAAAAAAAGCACTGTAGAGTTTAATGGACTGGAAAAGAGAAGAAAGGAAGCGAGTGGAGTGGAGTAGAATGGAGTGGAGTGCAATTGAATGGAATGGAATAGAATGGAGAGGAGTGGACTGAAACGGACATGAATGGGAAGGAATGGAATGCAGAGGAGTGGAGATTAGTGGAGTGGAGAATAGTGGATTTGAATTGAATGTAATGGTATGGAATGGATTGGATTGGAGTGGAGGGGTCTCTAGTGGAAATGAATGGAATGGAATTGAATGGACTGGAATCGAATGCAATGAAATGGAATTTAATGGAATGGAATGGAAAGGAAAGCAGTGCCTTGGAGTGGCATGGATTGATGTAGAATGGAATTTAATGGAAAGAAATGCAATGGAATGGAACACAATGGAATGGAATGGAATGCAATGGAATGGAAACCGTGCAATGGAGTGCAGTGGAGTGGAATGGAGAAGAATGGATTCGAGTGGAGTGGAGTGGAGTGGAATGGAGTGGAGTGGAGTGGAATGGAGTGGAATGGAGTGGAGTGGAGTGGAATGGAGTGGAGTGGAGTGGAATGGAATGGAATGGAATGGAATGGAGTGGAGTGGAGTGGAGTGGAATGGAATGGAATGGAATGGAATGGAGTGGACTGCAGTGGAGGCAAATGGGAAGCAATGGAATTCAGTGGATTGGAGAGGAATTTAGTGGAGAAGAGTGGATTTGAATTGAATGGAATAAAATGGAAGTGATTAGAGTGGAGTGGAGTGTATTCTAGCTGAAAACATTAGTATGGAATGGAATGGAATGGAATGGAATGTATTGGAATGGAATGGAATGCAATGGAATGGAATGGAACGGAATGGAATGGAATGAAACGGAATGGAATGAATGGAATGGAATGCAATGGAAAAAGTGCAGTGGAGTGCAGTGGAGTGGAATGGAGAAGAAAGGAAGGGAGTGGAGTTGAGTGGATAGAGTGGAATGCAATGGAATGGAATCGAATAGAATGGAATGGATTGGAGTGTATTTGAATGAAGGCAAATTGGAAGGAATGGAATGCAGTTTTATGGAGTGGAGTGGAGTTTAGAAGACTGGAATGAATTGAATGCAATGGAAAAAAATGAGTTGGAGTGCAGTGGATTGGATTATTGTATAAAATAAAGAATGGAATGGAATGGAATGGAATAGAATGGAATGCAATGCAATGGAAGGCAAAGGAATGAATGGAAAAAGTGCAGTGGAGTTTATTGGAGTGGAATCGAGAAGAAAGGAAGGAGTGGAGTGGAATGGAGGGGAATGGAATGGAATGCAATGGAATGGGATGGAATGGAATGAAATGCAGGGTATTAGATTGGAGGGTATGCTAGTAGAATGTACAGGAATGGAACGTAATGGAATGTAATGGAATACAATGAAATGGAATGATAAGGAATGGAATGGACTTGAGTGGAGTGCAGTGTATTGGAAATGAATGGAATGCAGTGGAGTTTGGTGGATTGGAGTGGAATGGGAAGGAATGGAATGGAGTGGAGTGAAGTGGTGTGGAGTGCAATGGAGGGAAGTAGATTGTATAAAGGTGGAATGGAATGGAATGGAATGGAATGGAATGGAATGCAGTGGATTGGAGTGGCGTTGCATGGACAGTAATGGAATGGAATAGAATGGAATGGAATGGAATCAAAAGGAATGGAATGAATGGAATTGAATGGAATGGAATGGAAAAAGTGCCGTGGGGTGCATTGGGAGTGGAATGGAGAAGAAGGAGGGAGAGGAGTGCAGTGCAACGGAGTGGAATTGAATGCAATGGAACAGAGGACTGGAATGGAGGCGAATGATAAGGAATGGAATGCAGTGGAGTGGAGAGGAGTGGAGTGGGGAAGAGTGGATTTGAATTGAATGCAATGGAATGGAATGGAATGGAATGGAATGGAATGGAAAAAGTGCAGTGGAGTGCATTGGAGAGGAATGGAGAAGAAATGAAGGGAATGGAGTGGAGTAGAATGGAGTGGAATGAAACGGAATGGAATGGAATAGAATGAAATGGAATGGAGTGTCCTCCAATGGAGGCAAATGGGAAGGAATGGAATGCAGTGGAGTGGAGAGGACTGGAGTGGAGAAGAGTGGATTTGAATGGAATGGAATGGAGTCGAACGGAATGGATTGGAGTGGAGTGGAGGGGATTCTAATGCAAAGGAATGGAATGGAATGGAAAGGAATGGAATGGAAAAAAGTGCATTGGTGTCTAGTGGTGTGGAATGGATAAGAAAGGAAGGTAGTGGAGTTGAGTGGAATGGAGTGGAATGGAATGGAATGGAATGGATTGGAATGGAAAGGAATGGAATGGAGTAAAGTGCAGTGTAGTGCAGTGGAGTGCAATGGAGAAGAAAGGAAATGAATGGAGTGGCGTGGAATGGAGTGGAATGGAATGGAGTGGAATGGAATGGAATGCAATGTAATGGAATGGAGTGGACGGCAATGGTGGTGAATGGAAAGGAATGGAAAGCAGAGGAGTGGAGAGGAGTGGAGTGGAGAAGAGTGGATATGAATGGAATGGAATGGAAAGGAATGGATTGGAGTGGAGTGTAGTGGATTCTCGTGAACACAATGGAATGGAATGGAATGCAATGCAATGGAAAAAAGTGCTGTGGATTGCAGTGCAGTGGAAGGGAGAAGAACGGAAGAGTGGAGTGGAATGGAATGGAAAGGAATTGAATGGGAAGGAATGGAATGCAGTGGAGTGGAGAGGATTGGAGTGGAGAAGAGTGCATTTCAATTGAATGGAATGGAATGGAAGGAAGAGAATGGAAAGGAATGGAATGGAACGGAACGAAACGGAACGGAACGGAACGGAATGGAATGGAATGGAATGGAATGGAATGGAATGGAATGGAATGCAATGGAAAAAAGGGCAGGGGAGTGTAGTGGAGTGGAATTGAGAAGAAAGGATGGGACTGCAGTGGAGTGGAGTGAAATAGAGTGGAATGGAATGGAATGGAGTGGAGTGGACAGGAGTGCATGCAAATGGGAAGGAATGGAAGGCAGTGAAGTGGGGTGGAAAATAGTGGAGAAGAGTGGATTTCAATTTAAAGAAATGGAATGGAAAGGAGTGGAGAGTAATGAAGTGGATTTTAGTAGAAAAGAACAGAATGGAATGGAATACAAGAGAATGGAATGGAAAAAAGTACAGTGGAGTGCAGTGGAGTGGAATGGAGAAGAAAGGAAATGAGTGGAGTGGAGTGGAAAGGAGTGGATTGGAATTGAATGGAGTGGAATGGAATGGATTGGAATGGACTGGAATGGAGACGGACGTGAACGTATGGGATGCAGTGGAGTGGAGAAGAATGGAGTGGAGAAGTGTGGATTTGAATTAAATGGAATGGAATTGAATGGATTGGAGTGGAGTGGAGTGGATTCTAGTGGAAAATAGTGCAATGGAATGGAACGGAATGGAATGGAATGGAATGGAATGGAATGGAATGGAATGGACGGGAATGCAATGGAATGGAATGGAATGGAATGGAATGGAATGGAATGGAATGGAATGGAATGGAAGAGTGGACTGGAATGGAGGCAAATGGGAAGGAATGGAATGCAGTGGAGTGCAGAGGTGTGGAGTGGAGACAGTGGATTTGAATTGATTAGAATGCAATGTAAAGAAATGGAATAGAATGGAATAGACTGGAATGCAGTTGATTGGAGTCCAGTTGCGTGGAGGAGAATGGAATGGAATGGAATGGAATGGATTGAAATGTAATGGAATCAAGTGGAATGGAAAGGAATGGAATGGAAAAAAGTGCACTGGAGTGCAGTGGAGTGGAAAGGAGAAGAAAGGAAGGGAGTGGAGTGGATTGGAAAGGAGTGGAATGGAATGCAATCTAATGGAATGGAGTGGACTGGAATGGAGCCGAATGGGAAAAAATGGAATACAGATCGTGGAGATGAGTGTAGCGGAGAACAGTGGATTTGAATAGAATGGAATGGATAGGACTGGGGTGGACTGGAGTGGATTCTAGTGGAAAATAATGGAATGGAATGGATTGAATGGAAGGGAAAGAATGGATAAAAATGCAGTGGGGTGCAGTGGAGTGGAATGGAGAAGAAAGGAAGGGAGTACATTAGAGTGGAATGGAGTGGAAAGGAACGGAATGGAATGGATTGGAATAGAGGCGAACGAGAAGGAATGGAATGCAGTTGAGAGGAGATGAGTGGAGTGGAGAAGAGTGGACTGGAATTGAATGGAATGGAATGGAATTGAATGGAATGGAATGGAATTGAATGGAATGGAATGGATTGGAGTGGAGTGGAGTGGATTCTAGTGCAAAAGAAGGGAATGGAAAGGAATGGAATGGTATGAAAAAAAGCACTGTAGAGTTTAATGGACTGGAAAAGAGAAGAAAGGAAGCGAGTGGAGTGGAGTAGAATGGAGTGGAGTGCAATTGAATGGAATGGAATGGAATGGAATAGAATGGAGAGGAGTGGACTGAAACGGACATGAATGGGAAGGAATGGAATGCAGAGGAGTGGAGATTAGTGGAGTGGAGAATAGTGGATTTGAATTGAATGTAATGGTATGGAATGGATTGGATTGGAGTGGAGGGGTCTCTAGTGGAAATGAATGGAATGGAATTGAATGGACTGGAATCGAATGCAATGAAATGGAATTTAATGGAATGGAATGGAAAGGAAAGCAGTGCCTTGGAGTGGCATGGATTGATGTAGAATGGAATTTAATGGAAAGAAATGCAATGGAATGGAACACAATGGAATGGAATGGAATGCAATGGAATGGAAAACCGTGCAATGGAGTGCAGTGGAGTGGAATGGAGAAGAATGGATTCGAGTGGAGTGGAGTGGAGTGGAATGGAGTGGAGTGGAATGGAATGGAGTGGAATGGAGTGGAGTGGAGTGGATTGGAGTGGAGTGGAGTGGAATGGAATGGAATGGAATGGAATGGAGTGGAGTGGAGTGGAGTGGAATGGAATGGAATGGAATGGAATGGAGTGGACTGCAGTGGAGGCAAATGGGAAGCAATGGAATTCAGTGGATTGGAGAGGAATTTAGTGGAGAAGAGTGGATTTGAATTGAATGGAATAAAATGGAAGTGATTAGAGTGGAGTGGAGTGTATTCTAGCTGAAAACATTAGTATGGAATGGAATGGAATGGAATGGAATGTATTGGAATGGAATGGAATGCAATGGAATGGAATGGAACGGAATGGAATGGAATGAAACGGAATGGAATGAATGGAATGGAATGCAATGGAAAAAGTGCAGTGGAGTGCAGTGGAGTGGAATGGAGAAGAAAGGAAGGGAGTGGAGTTGAGTGGAATAGAGTGGAATGCAATGGAATGGAATCGAATAGAATGGAATGGATTGGAGTGTATTTGAATGAAGGCAAATTGGAAGGAATGGAATGCAGTTTTATGGAGTGGAGTGGAGTTTAGAAGACTGGAATGAATTGAATGCAATGGAAAAAAATGAGTTGGAGTGCAGTGGATTGGATTATTGTATAAAATAAAGAATGGAATGGAATGGAATGGAATAGAATGGAATGCAATGCAATGGAAGGCAAAGGAATGAATGGAAAAAAGTGCAGTGGAGTTTATTGGAGTGGAATCGAGAAGAAAGGAAAGGAGTGGAGTGGAATGGAGGGGAATGGAATGGAATGCAATGGAATGGGATGGAATGGAATGAAATGCAGGGTATTAGATTGGAGGGTATGCTAGTAGAATGTACAGGAATGGAACGTAATGGAATGTAATGGAATACAATGAAATGGAATGATAAGGAATGGAATGGACTTGAGTGGAGTGCAGTGTATTGGAAATGAATGGAATGCAGTGGAGTTTGGTGGATTGGAGTGGAATGGGAAGGAATGGAATGGAGTGGAGTGAAGTGGTGTGGAGTGCAATGGAGGGAAGTAGATTGTATAAAGGTGGAATGGAATGGAATGGAATGGAATGGAATGGAATGGAATGGAATGGAATGCAGTGGATTGGAGTGGCGTTGCATGGACAGTAATGGAATGGAATAGAATGGAATGGAATGGAATCAAAAGGAATGGAATGAATGGAATTGAATGGAATGGAATGGAAAAAGTGCCGTGGGGTGCATTGGGAGTGGAATGGAGAAGAAAGGAAGGGAGAGGAGTGCAGTGCAACGGAGTGGAATTGAATGCAATGGAACACAGAGGACTGGAATGGAGGCGAATGATAAGGAATGGAATGCAGTGGAGTGGAGAGGAGTGGAGTGGAGAAGAGTGGATTTGAATTGAATGCAATGGAATGGAATGGAATGGAATGGATTAGAGAGGAGTGGAATGGATTCCAGTGGAAACGAATAGAATAGAATGAAATGGAATGGAATGTATTGGAATCGACGGGAATGGAATGGAATTGATTGGAATGGAATAGAATCGACTGGAATGGAATGGAATGGAAAGGAATGGAATGGAATGGAATGGAATAGAACGGAATGGAGTGGATTGGACGGGAATGGGTGCGAATGGGAAGGAATGGAATGCAGTGGAGTGGGGAAGAGAGGATATGATTTGAATGGAATGGCATGGAATGGATTGGAGTGGAGTGGAGTGGAGTCTAGTGGAAAAAAATGCAATGGAATGGAATTTTATAGAATGAAATGGAATGGAATGGAATGGTGAGGAATGGAATAGAATGGAATGGAATGGAATGGAAAAAATTGCAGTGGAATATACTGGAGTGGAATGGAGAAGAAATGAAGCAAGTGGAGTGGAGTTAAACGGAGTGGAATGGAACGGAATGGAACGGAATGGAACGGAACGGAACAGAACGGAATGGAATGGAGTGAACTGGAATGGAGTCAAATGGGCAGAATGGTATGCAATTGAGTGCAGAGGAGTGGAGTGGAGAAGAGTGGATTTGAACTGATTGGAATGGAATTCAATGGAAAGTAATGGAATGCAATGGAATGGAATGGAATGGAATGCAGTGGAATGGAGTGGAGTGGATCGGAGAAAAATGGGAAGGAATCGAATGCAGTGGAGTGGAGAGGAGAGGAGTGGAGAAGAGTGGATTTGAATTGAATGCAATGAAATCGAATGGATTGGAATGGAGTGGAGTGGATTCTAGTGGAAAACAAAGTAATGAATGGAATGGAATGGAATGGAATGAAATGGAATGTAATGGAGTGGAATGGAATGAAATGGAATGTAATGGAGTGGAATGGAATGAAATGGAATGTAATGGAGTGGAATGGAATGGAGTGGAATGGACTGGACAGGAATGGAGATGAATGGGAACAAACGGAATGCAGTGGAGTAGAGAGGACTGGAGTGGAGAAGTGTGGATTTGAATTGAATGAAATGGAATGGAATGCATTGGTGTGCAGTGGAGTGAATACTAGTGGATAAGAATAGAACGGAAAGGACCAGAATGAAACGGAATGGAATGGAATAGAATGGAATGGAATGGAATGGAATGGAATGGAATGGAATGGAATGGAATGGAATGGCAAGGAATTGAATGGAATGGAGTGGACAGGAATGGAGGTGAATGGGAAGAAACGGAAGGCACTGGAGTGTAGAGGAGTGGATCGGAGAAGAGTGGATTTCAAAAGATTGGAAGGCAATGCAAGGGAATGTAATAGAATGGAATAGAATTGAATGCAGTGGATTGGAGTGCAGTTTTGTTGAGGGGAATGGAAAGGAATGGAATAGAATGGATTGGAATGGAATGGAATGGAATGCATTGCAATGCAATGAAATGGATGGAATGGAAAAAATTGCAGTGGAGTGCAGGGAAGTCTAATGGAGAAGAAAGGAAGGGGGGGAGTGGACTGACATGGAGTGGAATGGAATGGAATTGAAAGGAATGGAATGGAATGGAGTGGAAGGGAATGGAGGTGAATAGGAAGGAATGGAATGCAGTGGAGTGGAGAGGAGTGGAATGGAGAAGACTGTTATTTAAATGGAATGGAATGGAATTGAATGGAATGTGTTGGAGTGGAGTGGAGTGAATTTTAGCGGAAAAGATTGGAATGGAATGGAACAGAAAAAAATGGAATGGAATTGAATGGGATGTAATGGCTTGGAATGGAATGGAATGCAACGGAATGGAATGGAATGCTATGTAATGAAATGGAGTGGAATGGAATGTTATGTAATGAAATGGAGTGGAATGGAATGCAATGGAATGGAAAGGAATGGAAAGGAATGGAACGGAATGGAATGGAATGGAATGGAATGGAATGGAATGGAAAGGAATGGAATGGAAAAAGTGCAGTGGAGTGCATTGGAGAGGAATGGAGAAGAAATGAAGGGAATGGAGTGGAGTAGAATGGAGTGGAATGAAACGGAATGGAATGGAATAGAATGAAATGGAATGGAGTGTCCTCCAATGGAGGCAAATGGGAAGGAATGGAATGCAGTGGAGTGGAGAGGACTGGAGTGGAGAAGAGTGGATTTGAATGGAATGGAATGGAGTCGAACGGAATGGATTGGAGTGGAGTGGAGGGGATTCTAATGCAAAGGAATGGAATGGAATGGAAAGGAATGGAATGGAAAAAAGTGCATTGGTGTCTAGTGGTGTGGAATGGATAAGAAAGGAAGGTAGTGGAGTTGAGTGGAATGGAGTGGAATGGAATGGAATGGAATGGATTCGAATGGGAAGGTATGGAAGGGAGAAAAGTGCAGTGTAGTGCAGTGGAGTGCAATGGAGAAGAAAGGAAATGAATGGAGTGGCGTGGAATGGAGTGGAATGGAATGGAGTGGAATGGAATGGAATGCAATGTAATGGAATGGAGTGGACGGCAATGGTGGTGAATGGAAAGGAATGGAAGCAGAGGAGTGGAGAGGAGTGGAGTGGAGAAGAGTGGATATGAATGGAATGGAATGGAAAGGAATGGATTGGAGTGAAGTGTAGTGGATTCTCGTGAACACAATGGAATGGAATGGAATGCAATGCAATGGAAAAAAGTGCTGTGGATTGCAGTGCAGTGGAAGGGAGAAGAACGGAAGAGTGGAGTGGAATGGAATGGAAAGGAATTGAATGGGAAGGAATGGAATGCAGTGGAGTGGAGAGGATTGGAGTGGAGAAGAGTGCATTTCAATTGAATGGAATGGAATGGAAGGAAGAGAATGGAAAGGAATGGAATGGAATGGAACGGAACGGAACGGAACGGAATGGAATGGAATGGAATGGAATGGAATGCAATGGAAAAAAGGGCAGGGGAGTGTAGTGGAGTGGAATTGAGAAGAAAGGATGGGACTGCAGTGGAGTGGAGTGTAATATAGTGGAATGGAATGGAATGGAGTGGAGTGGACAGGAGTGCATGCAAATGGGAAGGAATGGAAGGCAGTGAAGTGGGGTGGAAAATAGTGGAGAAGAGTGGATTTCAATTTAAAGAAATGGAATGGAAAGGAGTGGAGAGTAATGAAGTGGATTTTAGTAGAAAAGAACAGAATGGAATGGAATACAAGAGAATGGAATGGAAAAAAGTACAGTGGAGTGCAGTGGAGTGGAATGGAGAAGAAAGGAAATGAGTGGAGTGGAGTGGAAAGGAGTGGATTGGAATTGAATGGAGTGGAATGGAATGGATTGGAATGGACTGGAATGGAGACGGACGTGAACGTATGGGATGCAGTGGAGTGGAGAAGAATGGAGTGGAGAAGTGTGGATTGAATTAAATGGAATGGAATTGAATGGATTGGAGTGGAGTGGAGTGGATTCTAGTGGAAAATAGTGCAATGGAATGGAACGGAATGGAATGGAATGGAATGGAATGGAATGGAATGGAATGGAATGGACGGGAATGCAATGGAATGGAATGGAATGGAATGGAATGGAATGGAATGGAATGGAATGGAATGGAATGGAAGAGTGGACTGGAATGGAGGCAAATGGGAAGGAATGGAATGCAGTGGAGTGCAGAGGTGTGGAGTGGAGACAGTGGATTTGAATTGATTAGAATGCAATGTAAAGAAATGGAATAGAATGGAATAGACTGGAATGCAGTTGATTGGAGTCCAGTTGCGTGGAGGAGAATGGAATGGAATGGAATGGAATGGATTGAAATGTAATGGAATCAAGTGGAATGGAAAGGAATGGAATGGAAAAAAGTGCACTGGAGTGCAGTGGAGTGGAAAGGAGAAGAAAGGAAGGGAGTGGAGTGGATTGGAAAGGAGTGGAATGGAATGCAATCTAATGGAATGGAGTGGACTGGAATGGAGCCGAATGGGAAAAATGGAATACAGATCGTGGAGATGAGTGTAGCGGAGAACAGTGGATTTGAATAGAATGGAATGGATAGGACTGGGGTGGACTGGAGTGGATTCTAGTGGAAAATAATGGAATGGAATGGATTGAATGGAAGGGAAAGAATGGATAAAATGCAGTGGGTGCAGTGGAGTGGAATGGAGAAGAAAGGAAGGGAGTACATTAGAGTGGAATGGAGTGGAAAGGAACGGAATGGAATGGATTGGAATAGAGGCGAACGAGAAGGAATGGAATGCAGTTGAGAGGAGATGAGTGGAGTGGAGAAGAGTGGACTGGAATTGAATGGAATGGAATGGAATTGAATGGAATGGAATGGAATTGAATGGAATGGAATGGATTGGAGTGGAGTGGAGTGGATTCTAGTGCAAAAGAAGGGAATGGAAAGGAATGGAATGGTATGAAAAAAGCACTGTAGAGTTTAATGGACTGGAAAAGAGAAGAAAGGAAGCGAGTGGAGTGGAGTAGAATGGAGTGGAGTGCAATTGAATGGAATGGAATGGAATGGAATAGAATGGAGAGGAGTGGACTGAAACGGACATGAATGGGAAGGAATGGAATGCAGAGGAGTGGAGATTAGTGGAGTGGAGAATAGTGGATTTGAATTGAATGTAATGGTATGGAATGGATTGGATTGGAGTGGAGGGGTCTCTAGTGGAAATGAATGGAATGGAATTGAATGGACTGGAATCGAATGCAATGAAATGGAATTTAATGGAATGGAATGGAAAGGAAAGCAGTGCCTTGGAGTGGCATGGATTGATGTAGAATGGAATTTAATGGAAAGAATGCAATGGAATGGAACACAATGGAATGGAATGGAATGCAATGGAATGGAAACGTGCAATGGAGTGCAGTGGAGTGGAATGGAGAAGAATGGATTCGAGTGGAGTGGAGTGGAGTGGAATGGAGTGGAGTGGAGTGGAATGGAGTGGAATGGAGTGGAGTGGAGTGGAATGGAGTGGAGTGGAGTGGAATGGAATGGATGGAATGGAATGGAGTGGAGTGGAGTGGAGTGGAATGGAATGGAATGGAATGGAATGGAGTGGACTGCAGTGGAGGCAAATGGGAAGCAATGGAATTCAGTGGATTGGAGAGGAATTTAGTGGAGAAGAGTGGATTTGAATTGAATGGAATAAAATGGAAGTGATTAGAGTGGAGTGGAGTGTATTCTAGCTGAAAACATTAGTATGGAATGGAATGGAATGGAATGGAATGTATTGGAATGGAATGGAATGCAATGGAATGGAATGGAACGGAATGGAATGGAATGAAACGGAATGGAATGAATGGAATGGATGCAATGGAAAAAAGTGCAGTGGAGTGCAGTGGAGTGGAATGGAGAAGAAAGGAAGGGAGTGGAGTTGAGTGGAATAGAGTGGAATGCATGGAATGGAATCGAATAGAATGGAATGGATTGGAGTGTATTTGAATGAAGGCAAATTGGAAGGAATGGAATGCAGTTTTATGGAGTGGAGTGGAGTTTAGAAGACTGGAATGAATTGAATGCAATGGAAAAAATGAGTTGGAGTGCAGTGGATTGGATTATTGTATAAAATAAAGAATGGAATGGAATGGAATGGAATAGAATGGAATGCAATGCAATGGAAGGCAAAGGAATGAATGGAAAAAAGTGCAGTGGAGTTTATTGGAGTGGAATCGAGAAGAAAGGAAAGGAGTGGAGTGGAATGGAGGGGAATGGAATGGAATGCAATGGAATGGGATGGAATGGAATGAAATGCAGGGTATTAGATTGGAGGGTATGCTAGTAGAATGTACAGGAATGGAACGTAATGGAATGTAATGGAATACAATGAAATGGAATGATAAGGAATGGAATGGACTTGAGTGGAGTGCAGTGTATTGGAAATGAATGGAATGCAGTGGAGTTTGGTGGATTGGAGTGGAATGGGAAGGAATGGAATGGAGTGGAGTGAAGTGGTGTGGAGTGCAATGGAGGGAAGTAGATTGTATAAAGGTGGAATGGAATGGAATGGAATGGAATGGAATGGAATGGAATGGAATGGAATGGAATGCATTGCAATGCAATGAAATGGATGGAATGGAAAAAATTGCAGTGGAGTGCAGGGAAGTCTAATGGAGAAGAAAGGAAGGGGGGGAGTGGACTGACATGGAGTGGAATGGAATCGAGTTGAAAGGAATGGAATGGAATGGAGTGGAAGGGAATGGAGGTGAATAGGAAGGAATGGAATGCAGTGGAGTGGAGAGGAGTGGAATGGAGAAGACTGGATTTAAATGGAATGGAATGGAATTGAATGGAATGTGTTGGAGTGGAGTGGAGTGAATTTTAGCGGAAAAGATTGGAATGGAATGGAACAGAAAAAAATGGAATGGAATTGAATGGGATGTAATGGCTTGGAATGGAATGGAATGCAACGGAATGGAATGGAATGCTATGTAATGAAATGGAGTGGAATGGAATGTTATGTAATGAAATGGAGTGGAATGGAATGCAATGGAATGGAAAGGAATGGAAAGGAATGGAACGGAATGGAATGGAATGGAATGGAATGGAATGGAAAGGAATGGAATGGAAAAAGTGCAGTGGAGTGCATTGGAGAGGAATGGAGAAGAATGAAGGGAATGGAGTGGAGTAGAATGGAGTGGAATGAAACGGAATGGAATGGAATAGAATGAAATGGAATGGAGTGTCCTCCAATGGAGGCAAATGGGAAGGAATGGAATGCAGTGGAGTGGAGAGGACTGGAGTGGAGAAGAGTGGATTTGAATGGAATGGAATGGAGTCGAACGGAATGGATTGGAGTGGAGTGGAGGGGATTCTAATGCAAAGGAATGGAATGGAATGGAAAGGAATGGAATGGAAAAAAGTGCATTGGTGTCTAGTGGTGTGGAATGGATAAGAAAGGAAGGTAGTGGAGTTGAGTGGAATGGAGTGGAATGGAATGGAATGGAATGGATTCGAATGGGAAGGTATGGAAGGGAGAAAAGTGCAGTGTAGTGCAGTGGAGTGCAATGGAGAAGAAAGGAAATGAATGGAGTGGCGTGGAATGGAGTGGAATGGAATGGAGTGGAATGGAATGGAATGCAATGTAATGGAATGGAGTGGACGGCAATGGTGGTGAATGGAAAGGAATGGAAAGCAGAGGAGTGGAGAGGAGTGGAGTGGAGAAGAGTGGATATGAATGGAATGGAATGGAAAGGAATGGATTGGAGTGAAGTGTAGTGGATTCTCGTGAACACAATGGAATGGAATGGAATGCAATGCAATGGAAAAAAGTGCTGTGGATTGCAGTGCAGTGGAAGGGAGAAGAACGGAAGAGTGGAGTGGAATGGAATGGAAAGGAATTGAATGGGAAGGAATGGAATGCAGTGGAGTGGAGAGGATTGGAGTGGAGAAGAGTGCATTTCAATTGAATGGAATGGAATGGAAGGAAGAGAATGGAAAGGAATGGAATGGAACGGAACGAAACGGAACGGAACGGAACGGAATGGAATGGAATGGAATGGAATGGAATGGAATGGAATGCAATGGAAAAAAGGGCAGGGGAGTGTAGTGGAGTGGAATTGAGAAGAAAGGATGGGACTGCAGTGGAGTGGAGTGAAATAGAGTGGAATGGAATGGAATGGAGTGGAGTGGACAGGAGTGCATGCAAATGGGAAGGAATGGAAGGCAGTGAAGTGGGGTGGAAAATAGTGGAGAAGAGTGGATTTCAATTTAAAGAAATGGAATGGAAAGGAGTGGAGAGTAATGAAGTGGATTTTAGTAGAAAGAACAGAATGGAATGGAATACAAGAGAATGGAATGGAAAAAAGTACAGTGGAGTGCAGTGGAGTGGAATGGAGAAGAAAGGAAATGAGTGGAGTGGAGTGGAAAGGAGTGGATTGGAATTGAATGGAGTGGAATGGAATGGATTGGAATGGACTGGAATGGAGACGGACGTGAACGTATGGGATGCAGTGGAGTGGAGAAGAATGGAGTGGAGAAGTGTGGATTTGAATTAAATGGAATGGAATTGAATGGATTGGAGTGGAGTGGAGTGGATTCTAGTGGAAAATAGTGCAATGGAATGGAACGGAATGGAATGGAATGGAATGGAATGGAATGGAATGGACGGGAATGCAATGGAATGGAATGGAATGGAATGGAATGGAATGGAATGGAATGGAATGGAAGAGTGGACTGGAATGGAGGCAAATGGGAAGGAATGGAATGCAGTGGAGTGCAGAGGTGTGGAGTGGAGACAGTGGATTTGAATTGATTAGAATGCAATGTAAAGAAATGGAATAGAATGGAATAGACTGGAATGCAGTTGATTGGAGTCCAGTTGCGTGGAGGAGAATGGAATGGAATGGAATGGAATGGATTGAAATGTAATGGAATCAAGTGGAATGGAAAGGAATGGAATGGAAAAAAGTGCACTGGAGTGCAGTGGAGTGGAAAGGAGAAGAAAGGAAGGGAGTGGAGTGGATTGGAAAGGAGTGGAATGGAATGCAATCTAATGGAATGGAGTGGACTGGAATGGAGCCGAATGGGAAAAAATGGAATACAGATCGTGGAGATGAGTGTAGCGGAGAACAGTGGATTTGAATAGAATGGAATGGATAGGACTGGGGTGGACTGGAGTGGATTCTAGTGGAAAATAATGGAATGGAATGGATTGAATGGAAGGGAAAGAATGGATAAAAATGCAGTGGGGTGCAGTGGAGTGGAATGGAGAAGAAAGGAAGGGAGTACATTAGAGTGGAATGGAGTGGAAAGGAACGGAATGGAATGGATTGGAATAGAGGCGAACGAGAAGGAATGGAATGCAGTTGAGAGGAGATGAGTGGAGTGGAGAAGAGTGGACTGGAATTGAATGGAATGGAATGGAATTGAATGGAATGGAATGGAATTGAATGGAATGGAATGGATTGGAGTGGAGTGGAGTGGATTCTAGTGCAAAAGAAGGGAATGGAAAGGAATGGAATGGTATGAAAAAAAGCACTGTAGAGTTTAATGGACTGGAAAAGAGAAGAAAGGAAGCGAGTGGAGTGGAGTAGAATGGAGTGGAGTGCAATTGAATGGAATGGAATGGAATGGAATAGAATGGAGAGGAGTGGACTGAAACGGACATGAATGGGAAGGAATGGAATGCAGAGGAGTGGAGATTAGTGGAGTGGAGAATAGTGGATTTGAATTGAATGTAATGGTATGGAATGGATTGGATTGGAGTGGAGGGGTCTCTAGTGGAAATGAATGGAATGGAATTGAATGGACTGGAATCGAATGCAATGAAATGGAATTTAATGGAATGGAATGGAAAGGAAAGCAGTGCCTTGGAGTGGCATGGATTGATGTAGAATGGAATTTAATGGAAAGAAATGCAATGGAATGGAACACAATGGAATGGAATGGAATGCAATGGAATGGAAAACCGTGCAATGGAGTGCAGTGGAGTGGAATGGAGAAGAATGGATTCGAGTGGAGTGGAGTGGAGTGGAATGGAGTGGAGTGGAGTGGAATGGAGTGGAATGGAGTGGAGTGGAGTGGAATGGAGTGGAGTGGAGTGGAATGGAATGGAATGGAATGGAATGGAGTGGAGTGGAGTGGAGTGGAATGGAATGGAATGGAATGGAATGGAGTGGACTGCAGTGGAGGCAAATGGGAAGCAATGGAATTCAGTGGATTGGAGAGGAATTTAGTGGAGAAGAGTGGATTTGAATTGAATGGAATAAAATGGAAGTGATTAGAGTGGAGTGGAGTGTATTCTAGCTGAAAACATTAGTATGGAATGGAATGGAATGGAATGGAATGTATTGGAATGGAATGGAATGCAATGGAATGGAATGGAACGGAATGGAATGGAATGAAACGGAATGGAATGAATGGAATGGAATGCAATGGAAAAAAGTGCAGTGGAGTGCAGTGGAGTGGAATGGAGAAGAAAGGAAGGGAGTGGAGTTGAGTGGAATAGAGTGGAATGCAATGGAATGGAATCGAATAGAATGGAATGGATTGGAGTGTATTTGAATGAAGGCAAATTGGAAGGAATGGAATGCAGTTTTATGGAGTGGAGTGGAGTTTAGAAGACTGGAATGAATTGAATGCAATGGAAAAAAATGAGTTGGAGTGCAGTGGATTGGATTATTGTATAAAATAAAGAATGGAATGGAATGGAATGGAATAGAATGGAATGCAATGCAATGGAAGGCAAAGGAATGAATGGAAAAAGTGCAGTGGAGTTTATTGGAGTGGAATCGAGAAGAAAGGAAAGGAGTGGAGTGGAATGGAGGGGAATGGAATGGAATGCAATGGAATGGGATGGAATGGAATGAAATGCAGGGTATTAGATTGGAGGGTATGCTAGTAGAATGTACAGGAATGGAACGTAATGGAATGTAATGGAATACAATGAAATGGAATGATAAGGAATGGAATGGACTTGAGTGGAGTGCAGTGTATTGGAAATGAATGGAATGCAGTGGAGTTTGGTGGATTGGAGTGGAATGGGAAGGAATGGAATGGAGTGGAGTGAAGTGGTGTGGAGTGCAATGGAGGGAAGTAGATTGTATAAAGGTGGAATGGAATGGAATGGAATGGAATGGAATGGAATGCAGTGGATTGGAGTGGCGTTGCATGGACAGTAATGGAATGGAATAGAATGGAATGGAATGGAATCAAAAGGAATGGAATGAATGGAATTGAATGGAATGGAATGGAAAAAAGTGCCGTGGGGTGCATTGGGAGTGGAATGGAGAAGAAAGGAAGGGAGAGGAGTGCAGTGCAACGGAGTGGAATTGAATGCAATGGAACACAGAGGACTGGAATGGAGGCGAATGATAAGGAATGGAATGCAGTGGAGTGGAGAGGAGTGGAGTGGAGAAGAGTGGATTTGAATTGAATGCAATGGAATGGAATGGAATGGAATGGAATGGAATGGAAAAAGTGCAGTGGAGTGCATTGGAGAGGAATGGAGAAGAAATGAAGGGAATGGAGTGGAGTAGAATGGAGTGGAATGAAACGGAATGGAATGGAATAGAATGAAATGGAATGGAGTGTCCTCCAATGGAGGCAAATGGGAAGGAATGGAATGCAGTGGAGTGGAGAGGACTGGAGTGGAGAAGAGTGGATTTGAATGGAATGGAATGGAGTCGAACGGAATGGATTGGAGTGGAGTGGAGGGGATTCTAATGCAAAGGAATGGAATGGAATGGAAAGGAATGGAATGGAAAAAAGTGCATTGGTGTCTAGTGGTGTGGAATGGATAAGAAAGGAAGGTAGTGGAGTTGAGTGGAATGGAGTGGAATGGAATGGAATGGAATGGATTCGAATGGGAAGGTATGGAAGGGAGAAAAGTGCAGTGTAGTGCAGTGGAGTGCAATGGAGAAGAAAGGAAATGAATGGAGTGGCGTGGAATGGAGTGGAATGGAATGGAGTGGAATGGAATGGAATGCAATGTAATGGAATGGAGTGGACGGCAATGGTGGTGAATGGAAAGGAATGGAAAGCAGAGGAGTGGAGAGGAGTGGAGTGGAGAAGAGTGGATATGAATGGAATGGAATGGAAAGGAATGGATTGGAGTGGAGTGTAGTGGATTCTCGTGAACACAATGGAATGGATGGAATGCAATGCAATGGAAAAAAGTGCTGTGGATTGCAGTGCAGTGGAAGGGAGAAGAACGGAAGAGTGGAGTGGAATGGAATGGAAAGGAATTGAATGGGAAGGAATGGAATGCAGTGGAGTGGAGAGGATTGGAGTGGAGAAGAGTGCATTTCAATTGAATGGAATGGAATGGAAGGAAGAGAATGGAAAGGAATGGAATGGAACGGAACGAAACGGAACGGAACGGAACGGAATGGAATGGAATGGAATGGAATGGAATGGAATGGAATGCAATGGAAAAAAGGGCAGGGGAGTGTAGTGGAGTGGAATTGAGAAGAAAGGATGGGACTGCAGTGGAGTGGAGTGAAATAGAGTGGAATGGAATGGAATGGAGTGGAGTGGACAGGAGTGCATGCAAATGGGAAGGAATGGAAGGCAGTGAAGTGGGGTGGAAAATAGTGGAGAAGAGTGGATTTCAATTTAAAGAAATGGAATGGAAAGGAGTGGAGAGTAATGAAGTGGATTTTAGTAGAAAAGAACAGAATGGAATGGAATACAAGAGAATGGAATGGAAAAAAGTACAGTGGAGTGCAGTGGAGTGGAATGGAGAAGAAAGGAAATGAGTGGAGTGGAGTGGAAAGGAGTGGATTGGAATTGAATGGAGTGGAATGGAATGGATTGGAATGGACTGGAATGGAGACGGACGTGAACGTATGGGATGCAGTGGAGTGGAGAAGAATGGAGTGGAGAAGTGTGGATTTGAATTAAATGGAATGGAATTGAATGGATTGGAGTGGAGTGGAGTGGATTCTAGTGGAAAATAGTGCAATGGAATGGAACGGAATGGAACGGAATGGAATGGAATGGAATGGAATGGAATGGAATGGAATGGAATGGCAAGGAATTGAATGGAATGGAGTGGACAGGAATGGAGGTGAATGGGAAGAAACGGAAGGCACTGGAGTGTAGAGGAGTGGATCGGAGAAGAGTGGATTTCAAAAGATTGGAAGGCAATGCAAGGGAATGTAATAGAATGGAATAGAATTGAATGCAGTGGATTGGAGTGCAGTTTTGTTGAGGGGAATGGAAAGGAATGGAATAGAATGGATTGGAATGGAATGGAATGGAATGCATTGCAATGCAATGAAATGGATGGAATGGAAAAAATTGCAGTGGAGTGCAGGGAAGTCTAATGGAGAAGAAAGGAAGGGGGGGAGTGGACTGACATGGAGTGGAATGGAATCGAGTTGAAAGGAATGGAATGGAATGGAGTGGAAGGGAATGGAGGTGAATAGGAAGGAATGGAATGCAGTGGAGTGGAGAGGAGTGGAATGGAGAAGACTGGATTTAAATGGAATGGAATGGAATTGAATGGAATGTGTTGGAGTGGAGTGGAGTGAATTTTAGCGGAAAAGATTGGAATGGAATGGAACAGAAAAAAATGGAATGGAATTGAATGGGATGTAATGGCTTGGAATGGAATGGAATGCAACGGAATGGAATGGAATGCTATGTAATGAAATGGAGTGGAATGGAATGTTATGTAATGAAATGGAGTGGAATGGAATGCAATGGAATGGAAAGGAATGGAAAGGAATGGAACGGAATGGAATGGAATGGAATGGAATGGAATGGAAAGGAATGGAATGGAAAAGTGCAGTGGAGTGCATTGGAGAGGAATGGAGAAGAAATGAAGGGAATGGAGTGGAGTAGAATGGAGTGGAATGAAACGGAATGGAATGGAATAGAATGAAATGGAATGGAGTGTCCTCCAATGGAGGCAAATGGGAAGGAATGGAATGCAGTGGAGTGGAGAGGACTGGAGTGGAGAAGAGTGGATTTGAATGGAATGGAATGGAGTCGAACGGAATGGATTGGAGTGGAGTGGAGGGGATTCTAATGCAAAGGAATGGAATGGAATGGAAAGGAATGGAATGGAAAAAAGTGCATTGGTGTCTAGTGGTGTGGAATGGATAAGAAAGGAAGGTAGTGGAGTTGAGTGGAATGGAGTGGAATGGAATGGAATGGAATGGATTCGAATGGGAAGGTATGGAAGGGAGAAAAGTGCAGTGTAGTGCAGTGGAGTGCAATGGAGAAGAAAGGAAATGAATGGAGTGGCGTGGAATGGAGTGGAATGGAATGGAGTGGAATGGAATGGAATGCAATGTAATGGAATGGAGTGGACGGCAATGGTGGTGAATGGAAAGGAATGGAAAGCAGAGGAGTGGAGAGGAGTGGAGTGGAGAAGAGTGGATATGAATGGAATGGAATGGAAAGGAATGGATTGGAGTGAAGTGTAGTGGATTCTCGTGAACACAATGGAATGGAATGGAATGCAATGCAATGGAAAAAAGTGCTGTGGATTGCAGTGCAGTGGAAGGGAGAAGAACGGAAGAGTGGAGTGGAATGGAATGGAAAGGAATTGAATGGGAAGGAATGGAATGCAGTGGAGTGGAGAGGATTGGAGTGGAGAAGAGTGCATTTCAATTGAATGGAATGGAATGGAAGGAAGAGAATGGAAAGGAATGGAATGGAACGGAACGAACGGAACGGAACGGAACGGAATGGAATGGAATGGAATGGAATGGAATGGAATGGAATGCAATGGAAAAAAGGGCAGGGGAGTGTAGTGGAGTGGAATTGAGAAGAAAGGATGGGACTGCAGTGGAGTGGAGTGAAATAGAGTGGAATGGAATGGAATGGAGTGGAGTGGACAGGAGTGCATGCAAATGGGAAGGAATGGAAGGCAGTGAAGTGGGGTGGAAAATAGTGGAGAAGAGTGGATTTCAATTTAAAGAAATGGAATGGAAAGGAGTGGAGAGTAATGAAGTGGATTTTAGTAGAAAAGAACAGAATGGAATGGAATACAAGAGAATGGAATGGAAAAAAGTACAGTGGAGTGCAGTGGAGTGGAATGGAGAAGAAAGGAAATGAGTGGAGTGGAGTGGAAAGGAGTGGATTGGAATTGAATGGAGTGGAATGGAATGGATTGGAATGGACTGGAATGGAGACGGACGTGAACGTATGGGATGCAGTGGAGTGGAGAAGAATGGAGTGGAGAAGTGTGGATTTGAATTAAATGGAATGGAATTGAATGGATTGGAGTGGAGTGGAGTGGATTCTAGTGGAAAATAGTGCAATGGAATGGAACGGAATGGAATGGAATGGAATGGAATGGAATGGAATGGAATGGACGGGAATGCAATGGAATGGAATGGAATGGAATGGAATGGAATGGAATGGAATGGAATGGAATGGAAGAGTGGACTGGAATGGAGGCAAATGGGAAGGAATGGAATGCAGTGGAGTGCAGAGGTGTGGAGTGGAGACAGTGGATTTGAATTGATTAGAATGCAATGTAAAGAAATGGAATAGAATGGAATAGACTGGAATGCAGTTGATTGGAGTCCAGTTGCGTGGAGGAGAATGGAATGGAATGGAATGGATTGAAATGTAATGGAATCAAGTGGAATGGAAAGGAATGGAATGGAAAAAAGTGCACTGGAGTGCAGTGGAGTGGAAAGGAGAAGAAAGGAAGGGAGTGGAGTGGATTGGAAAGGAGTGGAATGGAATGCAATCTAATGGAATGGAGTGGACTGGAATGGAGCCGAATGGGAAAAAATGGAATACAGATCGTGGAGATGAGTGTAGCGGAGAACAGTGGATTTGAATAGAATGGAATGGATAGGACTGGGGTGGACTGGAGTGGATTCTAGTGGAAAATAATGGAATGGAATGGATTGAATGGAAGGGAAAGAATGGATAAAAATGCAGTGGGGTGCAGTGGAGTGGAATGGAGAAGAAAGGAAGGGAGTACATTAGAGTGGAATGGAGTGGAAAGGAACGGAATGGAATGGATTGGAATAGAGGCGAACGAGAAGGAATGGAATGCAGTTGAGAGGAGATGAGTGGAGTGGAGAAGAGTGGACTGGAATTGAATGGAATGGAATGGAATTGAATGGAATGGAATGGAATTGAATGGAATGGAATGGATTGGAGTGGAGTGGAGTGGATTCTAGTGCAAAAGAAGGGAATGGAAAGGAATGGAATGGTATGAAAAAAAGCACTGTAGAGTTTAATGGACTGGAAAAGAGAAGAAAGGAAGCGAGTGGAGTGGAGTAGAATGGAGTGGAGTGCAATTGAATGGAATGGAATGGAATGGAATAGAATGGAGAGGAGTGGACTGAAACGGACATGAATGGGAAGGAATGGAATGCAGAGGAGTGGAGATTAGTGGAGTGGAGAATAGTGGATTTGAATTGAATGTAATGGTATGGAATGGATTGGATTGGAGTGGAGGGGTCTCTAGTGGAAATGAATGGAATGGAATTGAATGGACTGGAATCGAATGCAATGAAATGGAATTTAATGGAATGGAATGGAAAGGAAAGCAGTGCCTTGGAGTGGCATGGATTGATGTAGAATGGAATTTAATGGAAAGAAATGCAATGGAATGGAACACAATGGAATGGAATGGAATGCAATGGAATGGAAAACCGTGCAATGGAGTGCAGTGGAGTGGAATGGAGAAGAATGGATTCGAGTGGAGTGGAGTGGAGTGGAATGGAGTGGAGTGGAGTGGAATGGAGTGGAATGGAGTGGAGTGGAGTGGAATGGAGTGGAGTGGAGTGGAATGGAATGGAATGGAATGGAATGGAGTGGAGTGGAGTGGAGTGGAATGGAATGGAATGGAATGGAATGGAGTGGACTGCAGTGGAGGCAAATGGGAAGCAATGGAATTCAGTGGATTGGAGAGGAATTTAGTGGAGAAGAGTGGATTTGAATTGAATGGAATAAAATGGAAGTGATTAGAGTGGAGTGGAGTGTATTCTAGCTGAAAACATTAGTATGGAATGGAATGGAATGGAATGGAATGTATTGGAATGGAATGGAATGCAATGGAATGGAATGGAACGGAATGGAATGGAATGAAACGGAATGGAATGAATGGAATGGAATGCAATGGAAAAAAGTGCAGTGGAGTGCAGTGGAGTGGAATGGAGAAGAAAGGAAGGGAGTGGAGTTGAGTGGAATAGAGTGGAATGCAATGGAATGGAATCGAATAGAATGGAATGGATTGGAGTGTATTTGAATGAAGGCAAATTGGAAGGAATGGAATGCAGTTTTATGGAGTGGAGTGGAGTTTAGAAGACTGGAATGAATTGAATGCAATGGAAAAAAATGAGTTGGAGTGCAGTGGATTGGATTATTGTATAAAATAAAGAATGGAATGGAATGGAATGGAATAGAATGGAATGCAATGCAATGGAAGGCAAAGGAATGAATGGAAAAAAGTGCAGTGGAGTTTATTGGAGTGGAATCGAGAAGAAAGGAAAGGAGTGGAGTGGAATGGAGTGGAATGGAATGGAATGCAATGGAATGGGATGGAATGGAATGAAATGCAGGGTATTAGATTGGAGGGTATGCTAGTAGAATGTACAGGAATGGAACGTAATGGAATGTAATGGAATACAATGAAATGGAATGATAAGGAATGGAATGGACTTGAGTGGAGTGCAGTGTATTGGAAATGAATGGAATGCAGTGGAGTTTGGTGGATTGGAGTGGAATGGGAAGGAATGGAATGGAGTGGAGTGAAGTGGTGTGGAGTGCAATGGAGGGAAGTAGATTGTATAAAGGTGGAATGGAATGGAATGGAATGGAATGGAATGGAATGGAATGCAGTGGATTGGAGTGGCGTTGCATGGACAGTAATGGAATGGAATAGAATGGAATGGAATGGAATCAAAAGGAATGGAATGAATGGAATTGAATGGAATGGAATGGAAAAAAGTGCCGTGGGGTGCATTGGGAGTGGAATGGAGAAGAAAGGAAGGGAGAGGAGTGCAGTGCAACGGAGTGGAATTGAATGCAATGGAACACAGAGGACTGGAATGGAGGCGAATGATAAGGAATGGAATGCAGTGGAGTGGAGAGGAGTGGAGTGGAGAAGAGTGGATTTGAATTGAATGCAATGGAATGGAATGGAATGGAATGGAATGGAATGGAAAAGTGCAGTGGAGTGCATTGGAGAGGAATGGAGAAGAAATGAAGGGAATGGAGTGGAGTAGAATGGAGTGGAATGAAACGGAATGGAATGGAATAGAATGAAATGGAATGGAGTGTCCTCCAATGGAGGCAAATGGGAAGGAATGGAATGCAGTGGAGTGGAGAGGACTGGATTGGAGAAGAGTGGATTTGATTGGAATGGAATGGAGTCGAACGGAATGGATTGGAGTGGAGTGGAGGGGATTCTAATGCAAAGGAATGGAATGGAATGGAAAGGAATGGAATGGAAAAAAGTGCATTGGTGTCTAGTGGTGTGGAATGGATAAGAAAGGAAGGTAGTGGAGTTGAGTGGAATGGAGTGGAATGGAATGGAATGGAATGGATTCGAATGGGAAGGTATGGAAGGGAGAAAAGTGCAGTGTAGTGCAGTGGAGTGCAATGGAGAAGAAAGGAAATGAATGGAGTGGCGTGGAATGGAGTGGAATGGAATGGAGTGGAATGGAATGGAATGCAATGTAATGGAATGGAGTGGACGGCAATGGTGGTGAATGGAAAGGAATGGAAAGCAGAGGAGTGGAGAGGAGTGGAGTGGAGAAGAGTGGATATGAATGGAATGGAATGGAAAGGAATGGATTGGAGTGGAGTGTAGTGGATTCTCGTGAACACAATGGAATGGAATGGAATGCAATGCAATGGAAAAAAGTGCTGTGGATTGCAGTGCAGTGGAAGGGAGAAGAACGGAAGAGTGGAGTGGAATGGAATGGAAAGGAATTGAATGGGAAGGAATGGAATGCAGTGGAGTGGAGAGGATTGGAGTGGAGAAGAGTGCATTTCAATTGAATGGAATGGAATGGAAGGAAGAGAATGGAAAGGAATGGAATGGAACGGAACGAAACGGAACGGAACGGAACGGAATGGAATGGAATGGAATGGAATGGAATGGAATGGAATGCAATGGAAAAAAGGGCAGGGGAGTGTAGTGGAGTGGAATTGAGAAGAAAGGATGGGACTGCAGTGGAGTGGAGTGAAATAGAGTGGAATGGAATGGAATGGAGTGGAGTGGACAGGAGTGCATGCAAATGGGAAGGAATGGAAGGCAGTGAAGTGGGGTGGAAAATAGTGGAGAAGAGTGGATTTCAATTTAAAGAAATGGAATGGAAAGGAGTGGAGAGTAATGAAGTGGATTTTAGTAGAAAAGAACAGAATGGAATGGAATACAAGAGAATGGAATGGAAAAAAGTACAGTGGAGTGCAGTGGAGTGGAATGGAGAAGAAAGGAAATGAGTGGAGTGGAGTGGAAAGGAGTGGATTGGAATTGAATGGAGTGGAATGGAATGGATTGGAATGGACTGGAATGGAGACGGACGTGAACGTATGGGATGCAGTGGAGTGGAGAAGAATGGAGTGGAGAAGTGTGGATTTGAATTAAATGGAATGGAATTGAATGGATTGGAGTGGAGTGGAGTGGATTCTAGTGGAAAATAGTGCAATGGAATGGAACGGAATGGAACGGAATGGAATGGAATGGAATGGAATGGAATGGAATGGAATGGAATGGCAAGGAATTGAATGGAATGGAGTGGACAGGAATGGAGGTGAATGGGAAGAAACGGAAGGCACTGGAGTGTAGAGGAGTGGATCGGAGAAGAGTGGATTTCAAAAGATTGGAAGGCAATGCAAGGGAATGTAATAGAATGGAATAGAATTGAATGCAGTGGATTGGAGTGCAGTTTTGTTGAGGGGAATGGAAAGGAATGGAATAGAATGGATTGGAATGGAATGGAATGGAATGCAATGCAATGCAATGAAATGGATGGAATGGAAAAAATTGCAGTGGAGTGCAGGGAAGTCTAATGGAGAAGAAAGGAAGGGGGGGAGTGGACTGACATGGAGTGGAATGGAATCGAGTTGAAAGGAATGGAATGGAATGGAGTGGAAGGGAATGGAGGTGAATAGGAAGGAATGGAATGCAGTGGAGTGGAGAGGAGTGGAATGGAGAAGACTGGATTTAAATGGAATGGAATGGAATTGAATGGAATGTGTTGGAGTGGAGTGGAGTGAATTTTAGCGGAAAAGATTGGAATGGAATGGAACAGAAAAAAATGGAATGGAATTGAATGGGATGTAATGGCTTGGAATGGAATGGAATGCAACGGAATGGAATGGAATGCTATGTAATGAAATGGAGTGGAATGGAATGTTATGTAATGAAATGGAGTGGAATGGAATGCAATGGAATGGAAAGGAATGGAAAGGAATGGAACGGAATGGAATGGAATGGAATGGAATGGAATGGAAAGGAATGGAATGGAAAAAGTGCAGTGGAGTGCATTGGAGAGGAATGGAGAAGAAATGAAGGGAATGGAGTGGAGTAGAATGGAGTGGAATGAAACGGAATGGAATGGAATAGAATGAAATGGAATGGAGTGTCCTCCAATGGAGGCAAATGGGAAGGAATGGAATGCAGTGGAGTGGAGAGGACTGGAGTGGAGAAGAGTGGATTTGAATGGAATGGAATGGAGTCGAACGGAATGGATTGGAGTGGAGTGGAGGGGATTCTAATGCAAAGGAATGGAATGGAATGGAAAGGAATGGAATGGAAAAAAGTGCATTGGTGTCTAGTGGTGTGGAATGGATAAGAAAGGAAGGTAGTGGAGTTGAGTGGAATGGAGTGGAATGGAATGGAATGGAATGGATTCGAATGGGAAGGTATGGAAGGGAGAAAAGTGCAGTGTAGTGCAGTGGAGTGCAATGGAGAAGAAAGGAAATGAATGGAGTGGCGTGGAATGGAGTGGAATGGAATGGAGTGGAATGGAATGGAATGCAATGTAATGGAATGGAGTGGACGGCAATGGTGGTGAATGGAAAGGAATGGAAAGCAGAGGAGTGGAGAGGAGTGGAGTGGAGAAGAGTGGATATGAATGGAATGGAATGGAAAGGAATGGATTGGAGTGAAGTGTAGTGGATTCTCGTGAACACAATGGAATGGAATGGAATGCAATGCAATGGAAAAAAGTGCTGTGGATTGCAGTGCAGTGGAAGGGAGAAGAACGGAAGAGTGGAGTGGAATGGAATGGAAAGGAATTGAATGGGAAGGAATGGAATGCAGTGGAGTGGAGAGGATTGGAGTGGAGAAGAGTGCATTTCAATTGAATGGAATGGAATGGAAGGAAGAGAATGGAAAGGAATGGAATGGAACGGAACGAAACGGAACGGAACGGAACGGAATGGAATGGAATGGAATGGAATGGAATGGAATGGAATGCAATGGAAAAAAGGGCAGGGGAGTGTAGTGGAGTGGAATTGAGAAGAAAGGATGGGACTGCAGTGGAGTGGAGTGAAATAGAGTGGAATGGAATGGAATGGAGTGGAGTGGACAGGAGTGCATGCAAATGGGAAGGAATGGAAGGCAGTGAAGTGGGGTGGAAAATAGTGGAGAAGAGTGGATTTCAATTTAAAGAAATGGAATGGAAAGGAGTGGAGAGTAATGAAGTGGATTTTAGTAGAAAAGAACAGAATGGAATGGAATACAAGAGAATGGAATGGAAAAAGTACAGTGGAGTGCAGTGGAGTGGAATGGAGAAGAAAGGAAATGAGTGGAGTGGAGTGGAAAGGAGTGGATTGGAATTGAATGGAGTGGAATGGAATGGATTGGAATGGACTGGAATGGAGACGGACGTGAACGTATGGGATGCAGTGGAGTGGAGAAGAATGGAGTGGAGAAGTGTGGATTTGAATTAAATGGAATGGAATTGAATGGATTGGAGTGGAGTGGAGTGGATTCTAGTGGAAAATAGTGCAATGGAATGGAACGGAATGGAATGGAATGGAATGGAATGGAATGGAATGGACGGGAATGCAATGGAATGGAATGGAATGGAATGGAATGGAATGGAATGGAATGGAATGGAAGAGTGGACTGGAATGGAGGCAAATGGGAAGGAATGGAATGCAGTGGAGTGCAGAGGTGTGGAGTGGAGACAGTGGATTTGAATTGATTAGAATGCAATGTAAAGAAATGGAATAGAATGGAATAGACTGGAATGCAGTTGATTGGAGTCCAGTTGCGTGGAGGAGAATGGAATGGAATGGAATGGAATGGATTGAAATGTAATGGAATCAAGTGGAATGGAAAGGAATGGAATGGAAAAAGTGCACTGGAGTGCAGTGGAGTGGAAAGGAGAAGAAAGGAAGGGAGTGGAGTGGATTGGAAAGGAGTGGAATGGAATGCAATCTAATGGAATGGAGTGGACTGGAATGGAGCCGAATGGGAAAAAATGGAATACAGAACGTGGAGATGAGTGTAGCGGAGAACAGTGGATTTGAATAGAATGGAATGGATATGACTGGGGTGGACTGGAGTGGATTCTAGTGGAAAATAATGGAATGGAATGGATTGAATGGAAGGGAAAGAATGGATAAAAATGCAGTGGGGTGCAGTGGAGTGGAATTGAGAAGAAAGGAAGGGAGTACATTAGAGTGGAATGGAGTGGAAAGGAACGGAATGGAATGGATTGGAATAGAGGCGAACGAGAAGGAATGGAATGCAGTTGAGAGGAGATGAGTGGAGTGGAGAAGAGTGGACTGGAATTGAATGGAATGGAATGGAATTGAATGGAATGGAATGGAATTGAATGGAATGGAATGGATTGGAGTGGAGTGGAGTGGATTCTAGTGCAAAAGAAGGGAATGGAAAGGAATGGAATGGTATGAAAAAAAGCACTGTAGAGTTTAATGGACTGGAAAAGAGAAGAAAGGAAGCGAGTGGAGTGGAGTAGAATGGAGTGGAGTGCAATTGAATGGAATGGAATAGAATGGAGAGGAGTGGACTGAAACGGACATGAATGGGAAGGAATGGAATGCAGAGGAGTGGAGATTAGTGGAGTGGAGAATAGTGGATTTGAATTGAATGTAATGGTATGGAATGGATTGGATTGGAGTGGAGGGGTCTCTAGTGGAAATGAATGGAATGGAATTGAATGGACTGGAATCGAATGCAATGAAATGGAATTTAATGGAATGGAATGGAAAGGAAAGCAGTGCCTTGGAGTGGCATGGATTGATGTAGAATGGAATTTAATGGAAAGAAATGCAATGGAATGGAACACAATGGAATGGAATGGAATGCAATGGAATGGAAAACCGTGCAATGGAGTGCAGTGGAGTGGAATGGAGAAGAATGGATTCGAGTGGAGTGGAGTGGAGTGGAATGGAGTGGAGTGGAGTGGAATGGAGTGGAATGGGGTGGAGTGGAGTGGAATGGAATGGAATGGAATGGAATGGAGTGGAGTGGAGTGGAGTGGAATGGAATGGAATGGAATGGAATGGAGTGGACTGCAGTGGAGGCAAATGGGAAGCAATGGAATTCAGTGGATTGGAGAGGAATTTAGTGGAGAAGAGTGGATTTGAATTGAATGGAATAAAATGGAAGTGATTAGAGTGGAGTGGAGTGTATTCTAGCTGAAAACATTAGTATGGAATGGAATGGAATGGAATGGAATGGAATGGAATGGAATGGAATGGAAAGGAATGGAACAGAATGGAAAAAGTACAGTGGAGTGCAGTGGAGGGGAGGGGAGAAGAAAGTAAGGGAGTGGAGTGGAGTGGAATGGAGTGGATTGGAATGGAATGGAATGGAATGGAATAGAGTGTACTGGAATGGAGGTAAATGCGAAGGAATGGAATGCAGTGGAGTAAAGAGTCGTGGAGTGGAGAAGAGTGGATTTGAATGGAATGGAATGGATTGCGGTGGAGTGTAGTGGATTCAAGAGGATATGAATGCAATGGAATGCAATGGAAAGGAGTGTAGTGGATTGGAGTGTAATGGGAATGAAAGGAATGGATTGGAGTGGATTGGAGAGCAATGGAAGGGAGTAAAGTGGATTCAGGTGGAATGGAATGGAATAGAATAGAAGGGAAGGGAATGCAGTGGATTTGAGTGCAGTTGCATGGAACAGAATGGAATGGAATGATACGAAATGGAACGGAACGGAACAGAATGGAACGACAGCAATGGAATGCAATGGAATGGTATGCAATGGAATGGAATGGAATGGAATGGAAGTAAATGGAATAGAATCGAAAGGAATGGAAAGGACTAGAACGAAATGGAATGAAACGCAATGCAATGGAATGGAATGGAAATAACTGCAGTGGAGAGCAGTAGAGTGGAATAGAGAATAAATGAAGGGAATGGAGTGGAGTGGCATGGCATGGAATGGAATGGAAAAGAATGGAATGGAATAGAATGGAATGGAATGGAGTGGACTCGAATGGAATTGAATGGGTAGGAATGCAATGCAGTGGAGTCGAGAGGAGTGGAGTCAAGAGGAGTGGAGTCAAGAAGTTTGGATATGAATTGAATGGAATGGAATGGCATGGATTTGACTGGAGTGGACGGGATTCTATTGGAAAAGAAGGGAAGGGAATGGAATGGAATGGAATGCAATGGAATGGAATAGAATGGAATGTAATGGGATGCAAAGGAATGGAATGGAATGGAATGCAATGGAATGGAATGGAATGGAATGGAATGGAATGGAATACAATGCAATGGAATGGAATGGAATGGAATGGAGTGGACTGGAATGGAGGCGAATGGGAAGGAATGGAATGCAGAGGAGTGGAGAGGAGTGGAGTGTTGAAGCGTGCACATGAATTGAATGGAATGGAATGGATTCGAGTGTAGTGGAGTGGATTCTAGTAGAAAAGAAAGGAATGGAATGGAATGGAATGGAATGGAATGGAATGGAATGGAATGGAAAGGAATGGAATGGAATGGAATGCAAAGGAATGAAATGGAATGGAATTGAAAGGAATGGAAAGGAATGGAATAGAAGGGAAGGGACTGGAATGGAATGGAATGGATAAACGTCCAGTGGAGTGCAGTGGAGAGGCACGCAGAAGAAAGGAAGGGATTACATTTGATTGGAATGCACTGGAATGGAATGGGATGGAACGGAATGGAAAGGAATGGAATGAAATTGAATGGAACGGAATGGAATGGAATGGACTGGATTTCAATGGAGCTGATTGGGAAGGAATGGAATGCAGTGGTGTGGAGAGGAGTGGAGTTCAGAAGAGTGGATTTGAATGGAATGGAATGGAATGGAAACGAATGGAATGGAATGGAATGGAATGCAGTTGATTGGATTTGAGTGGTTCGTAGTAGAATGGAATGCAAAGGAATGGAATGGAATGGAAACGAATGGAATGGAATGGAATGGAAACGAATGGAATGGAATGGAATGGAATGCAGTGGATTGCAGTTGAGTGGTTCATAGTAGAATGGAATGGAATGGACTGGAATATAAAGGAACGGAATGAAAAGTAAAGGAAAGGACTGGAATGGAGTGGAGTGCAGTGTATTGGAATTGAACGGAATGTAGTGGAGTGCAGTAGCGTGGAGTGGAACGGGAAGGAATGGAATGGAGTGGAGTGGTGTGGAATGGATGGGTGTAGAGTGTTATCAGGTGGAATGGAATGGAATGGATTAGATTGGAATGCAATGGAATACTGTGGATTGGAGTGGAGTTGCGTGGTGGGAAATGGAATGCAATGAAATGGAATGGACTGGAATGGAAAAGAACGCAATGGAACACAAAGAATGGGATGGAAAAAAGTGCAGTGTAGTGCAGTGGAGTGGAATGGAGAAGAAAAGAAGGGAGAGGAATGGAATGGAATGGAATGGAATGGAATGGAATGGAATGGAAGGGAAGGGAATGGAAAGGAATGCAATGGTATGCAGTTGACTGGAAAGGAGGTGAATGGGAAGGAATGGAATACAGTGGAGAGCAGAGCAATGGAGAGGAGAAGAGGGGATTTGAATTGAATGGAATGGAATGGAACGGAAAAATGTGCAGTAGAGTGTAGTTAAGTGGAGTGGAGAGGAAAGGAAGGCAGTGGAGAGAAGTGGTAAGGACAGCAATTTAATGGAATGGAATGGAATGGAAAGGAATGGACTGGAAGGGAGGCGAATGGGAAGGAAAGGAATTCAGCGGAGTAGAGGGGAGTGGAGAGGATAAGAGTGGAATTGAATTGAATAGAATGGAATACAATGGAATGGAATGGAACGGAACGGAACGGAATGGAACGGAATAGAGTAGAATAGAGTGGATTGCAGTGGAGTGAATTTGAGTAGAATGGAATGGAATTGAGAGTAATGTAATGGAATGGAATGGAATACAATGGAACGGAATGAAAAGGAAAGTAATGGATTGGAATGGAGTGGAATGGAGTGCAGAATTTGGGAAATGAATGAAATGGAGAGGAGTGTAGTGGAGAGGAGTGGAATGGGAAGGAAAGGAATGGAGTGGAGTGGAGTGGAATGGAGGGGAGTACAGTGGATTCATGTGAAATGGAATGGAATGGATTAGAATGGAAGGGAATGCTGTGATTTGGAGTGAAGTTGCATGGTTGCGAATCGAATGGAGTGGAAAGGAATAGAATGCAATGGAATGGCAAAAAGTGCAGTGGAGTGCAGTGGAGTGGAAAGGAGAATATAGGAAAGGAGTGGATTGAAGTGGAATGGAGTAGAATGGAATGGAATGGAAAGGAATGGGATGGAATGGAATTGAGTGGATTGGAATGGAGGCGAATGGGAAGGAATGGAATGCATTCGGAAGGAGAGGAGTGGAGTGAAGAAGAGGGGACATGAATTGAATGGAATGCAATGGAACGGATTGCAGCGGAGGGGAGTGCATTTTACTGGTAAAGCATGGAATGCAACAGAATGGAATGGAATAAAATGGAATGGAATGCAAAGCAATGGAATGGAATGGAGTGGAAAAAATACAGTGCAGTGCATTGGAGTGGAATGGAGAAGAGAAGAAGGGAGTGGAGTGGAGTGGAATGCACTGGAATGGGATGAAATAGAGTGGACTGGAATGGAGGTGAATGGGAAGGAATGGAATGCAGTGGAGCAGAGACTAGTGGTGTGCAGAAGAGGGGAATTGAATTGATTGGAATGCAATACAATCAAACGGAATGAAATACAGAGGATTGGTGTGGAGTTGATTGGAGTAGAATGGAATGGAATGGAAAGTAATGGAAAGGAATGGAATACAATGGAACGGAATGAAAAGGAATGGAATGGAATGGAATGGAATGGAATGGAATGGAATGGAATGGAATGGAATGGAATGGAGTGGAGTGCAGAGCAGTGTATTGGCATTGAATGGAATGAAGAGGAGTGCAGTGGAGAGGAGTGGAATGGGAAGGAATGGAAGGGAGTGGAGTGGAGGGCAGTGGAATGGAGGGGAGTAGAGTGGATTCAGCTGGAATGGAATGGAATGGAGAGGAGTGCAGAGCAGTGTATTGGCATTGAATGGAAAGAAGAGGAGTGTAGTGGAGTGGAGTGGAATGGGAAGGAATGGAAGGGAGTGGAGTGGAGGGCAGTGGAATGGAGGGGAGTAGAGTGGATTCAGCTGGAATAGAATGGAATGGAATGGAATGGAATGGAATGGAATGGAATGCAATGCAATGGAATGGAATGCAGTGGATTCGAGTGGAGTTGCATGCAGGGGATTAGAATGGAATGGAATGGAGTGCTATGGAACAGAATGGAACAGAACAGAAGAGAGGGGAACGGAATGTAATGGAATGCAATGGAAACGAATAGAATGGAATGGAATGGAGAAAAGTGCATTGGAGTGAATTGGAGTGGAATGGAGAAGAAAGGAAGGGAGTGGAATGGAGTGGAATGGAGTGGAAAGAAATGGAATGGATCGCAATGGAATGGAAAGGAATGGGATGGAATGGAAAGGAATGGAGTTGACAGGAATGAAGGCGAATGGGAAAGAATGGAATGCAGAGGAGTGGAAAAGAGTGGAGTGTAGAAGAGAGGATTTGAATTGAATGGAATGGAATGCAATGGATTGGAGTGGAGTGGAATGGAGTGCAGATTTTCGGAAATGAATGAAATGGAGAGGACTGTAGTGGAGTGGAGTGGAATGGGAAGGAAAGGAGTGGAGTGGAGTGGAATGGAGGGGAGTAGAGTGGATTCATGTGATATGGAATGGAATGGATTAGAATGGAAGGGAATGCTGTGATTTGGAGTGAAGTTGCATTGTTGTGAATGGAATGGAGTGGAAAGGAATAGAATGGAATGGAATGGAATGTCAAAAACTGCAGTGGAGTGAAGTGGAGTGGAAAGGAGAATATAGGAAAAGAGTGGATTGAAGTGGATTGGAGTAGATTGGAATGGAATGGAAAGGAATGGAATGGAATGGAATGGAGTGGATTGGAATGGAGGCGAATCGGAAGGAGTGGAATGCATTCGGAAGGAGAGGAGTGGAGTGAAGAAGAGGGGACTTGAATTGAATGGAATGCAATGGAACGGATTGCAGCGGAGGGTAGTGGATTCTACTGGATAAGCATGGAATGCAAAGAATGGAATGGAATAAAATGGAATGGAATGGAAGGCAAAGGAATGGAATGGAGTGGAAAAAATACAGTGCTGTGCATTGGAGTGGGATGGAGAAGAGAAGAAGGGAGTGGAGTGGAATGCAGTGGAATGGAATGAAATAGAGTGGACTGGAATGGAGGTGAATGGGAAGGAATGGAATGCAGTGGAGCGGAGATTAGTGGAGTGCAGAAGAGCAGATTTGAATTGATTGAATGCAATAATATCAAATGGCATGAAATACAGTGGATTGGAGTGGAGTGGATTGGAGCAGAATGGAATGGAATGGAAAGGAATGGAAAGGAATGGAATAAATGGAAAGGATTGAAAAGGAATGGAATGGAATGGAAAGGAATGGAGTGGAGTGCAGAGCAGTGTATTGGCATTAAATGGAATGAAGAGGAGTGTAGTGGAGTGGAGTGGAATGGGAAGGAATGGAAGGGAGTGGAGTGGAGGGCAGTGGAATGGAGGGGAGTAGAGTGGATTCAGCGGGAATGGAATGGAATGGAATGGGATGGAATGCAATGGAATGGAATGGAATGCAGTGGATTCGAGTGGAGTTGCATGGAGGGGATTAGAATGGAATGGAATGGAAGGTGTGGAACAGAATGGAACAGAACAGAAGAGAGGGGAACGGAATGTAATGGAATGCAATGGAAACGAATAGAATGGAATGGAATGGAAAAAGTGCATTGGAGTGAATTGGAGTGGAATGGAAAAGAAAGGAAGGGAGTGGAGTGGAGTGGAATGGAGTGGAAAGAAATTGAATGGAATGCAATGGAATGGAAAGGAATGGGATGGAATGGAAAGGAATGGAGTTGACAGGAATGAAGGCGAATGGGAAGGAATGGAATGCAGTGGAGTGGAAAAGAGTGGAGTGTAGAAGAGTGGATTTGAATTGAATGGAATGGAATTCAAACGATTGGAGTGGAGTGCAACGGATTGCAGATTTTGGGAAATGAATGAAATGGAGAGGAGTGTAGTGGAGTGGAGTGGAATGGGAAGGAAAGTAATGGAGTGGAGTGGAGTGGAATGGAGGGGAGTAGAGTGGATTCATGTGAAATGGAATGGAATGGATTAGAATGGAAGGGAATGCTGTGATTTGGAGTGAAGTTGCGTGGCTGCGAATGGAATGGAGTGGAAAGGAACAGAATGGGATGGAATGGAATGACAAAAAGTGCAGTGGAGTGGAAAGGAGTATATAGGAAAGGAGTGGATTGAAGTGGGATGGAGTAGAATGGAATGGAATGGAAAGGAATGGAATGGAATGGAATTGAGTGGATAGGAATGGAGGCGAATGGGAAGGAATGGAATGCATTCGGAAGGAGAGGAGTGGAGTGAAGAAGAGGGGACTTGAATTGAATGGAATGCAAAGGAATGGATTGCAGGGGAGGGGAGTGGGTTTTACTGGAAAAGCATGGAATGCAACAGAATGGAATGGAATAAAATGGAATGGAATGGAATGCGACGGAATGGAATGGAGTGGAAAAAATACAGTGCAGTGCATTGGAGTGGAATGGAGAAGAGAAGAAGGGAGTGGAGTGGAGTGGAATGCAGTGGAATGGAATGAAATAGAGTGGACTTGAATGGAGGTGAATGGGAAGGAATGAAATGCAGTGGAGCGGAGACTAGTGGAGTGCAGAAGAGCGGATTTGAATGGATTGGAATGCAATACAATCAAATGGAATGAAATAAAGTGGATTGGAGTGGAGTGGATTGGAGTAGAATGGAATGGAATGGAAAGTAATGGAAAGGAATGGAATAAAATGGAACGGAATGAAAAGGAATGGAATGGAATGGAATGGAATGGAATGGAATGGAATGGAGGGCAGAGCAGTGTAGTGGCATTCAATGGCATGAAGAGGAGTGTAGTGGAGTGGAGTGTAATGGGAAGGAATGGAAGGGAGAGGAGTGTAGGGCAGTGGAATGGAGGGGAGTAGAGTGGATTCAGCTGGAATGGAATGAAATGGAATGGAATGCAGTGGATTCGAGTGGAGTTGCATGGAGGGGATTAGAATGGAATGGAATGGAAGGGTATGGACCAGAAAGGTACAGAACAGAAGAGAGGGGAACGGAATGTAATGGAATGCAATGGAAACGAATAGAATGGAATGGAATGGAAAAAAGTGCATTGGAGTGAATTGGAGTGGAATGGAGAAGAAAGGAAGGGAGTGGAGTGGAGTGGAATGGAGTGGAAAGAAATGGAATGGAACGCAATGGATGGAAAGGAATGGGATGGAATGGAAAGGAATGGAGTTGACAGGAATGAAGGCGAATGCGAAGGAATGGAATGCAGTGGAGTGGAAAAGAGTGGAGTGTAGAAGAGTGGATTTGAATTGAATGGAGTGGAATGCAATGGATTGGAGTGGAGTGGAATGGAGTGCAGATTTTGGGAAATGAATGAAATGGAGAGGAGTGTAGTGGAGTGGAGTGGAATGGGAAGGAAAGGAATGGAGTGGAGTGGAGTGGAATGGAGGGGAGTACAGTGGATTCATGTGAAATGGAATGGAATGGATTAGAATGGTAGGGAATGCTGTGATTTGGAGTGAAGTTGCGTGGTTGCGAATCGAATGGAGTGGAAAGGAATAGAATGCAATGGAATGGAATGGCAAAAAGTGCAGTGGAGTGCACTGGAGTGCAAAGGAGAATATAGGAAAGGAGTGGATTGAAGTGGAATGGAGTAGAATGGAATGGAATGGAAAGGAATGGGATGGAATGGAATTGAGTGGATTGGAATGGAGGCGAATGGGAAGGAATGGAATGCATTTGGAAGGAGAGGAGTGGAGTGAAGAAGAGGGGACTTGAATTGAATGGAATGCAATGGAAGGGATTGCAGTGGAGGGGAGTGGATTCTACTGGAAAAGCATGGAATGCAACAGAAAGGAATGGAATGAAATGGAATGGAATGGAATGCAATGGAATTAAATGGACTGGAAAAAATACAGTGCAGTGCATTGGAGTGGAATGGAGAAGAGAAGAAGGGAGTGGAGTGGAATGCAGTGGAATGGAATGAAATAGAGTGGACTGGAATGGAGGTGAATGGGAAGGAATGGAATGCAGTGGAGCGGAGACTAGAGGAGTGCAGAAGAGCGGATTTGAATTGATTGCAATGCAATACAATCAAATGGAATGAAATACAGTGGATTGGAGTGGAGTGGATTGGAGTAGAATGGAATGGAATGGAAAGTAATGGAAAGGAATGGAATAAAATGGAAAGGAATGAAAAGGAATGGAATGGAATGGAAGGAATAGAGTGGAGTGCAGAGCAGTGTATTGGCATTGAATGGAATGAAGAGGAGTGTAGTGGAGAGGAGTGGAATGGGAAGGATGGAAGGGAGTGGAGTGAATGGGAAGGAAGGGAGTGGAGTGGAGGGCAGTGGAATGTAGGGGAGTAGAGTGGATTCAGCTGGAATGGAATGGAATGGAATGGAATGCAATGGAATGGAATGGAATGCAGTGGATTCGAGTGGAGTTGCATGGAGGGGATTAGAATGGAATGGGATGGAATGGTATGGAACAGAATGGAACAGAACAGAAGAGAGGGGAACGGAATATAATGGAATGCAATGGAAACGAATAGAATGGAATGGAATGGAAAAAAGTGCATTGGAGTGAATTGGAGTGGAATGGAGAAGAAAGGAAGGGAGTGGGGTGGAGTGGAATGGAGTGGAAAGAAATGGAGTGGAACGCAATGGAATGGAAAGGAATGGGATGGAATGGAAAGGAATGGAATTGACAGGAATGAAGGCGAATGGGAAGGAATGGAATGCAGTGGAGTGGAAAAGAGTGGAGTGTAGAAGAGTGGATTTGAATTGAATGGAATGGAATGCAATGGATTGGAGTGGAGTGGAATGGAATGCAGATTTTGTGAAATGAATGAAATGGAGAGGAGTGTAGTGGATTGGAGTGGAATGGGAAGGAAAGGAATGGAGTGGAGTGGAGTGGAATGGAGGGGAGAAGAGCGGATTCATGTGAAATGGAATGGAATGTATTAGAATGGAAGGGAATGCTGCGATTTGGAGTGAAGTTGCATGGTTGCGAATGGAATGGAGTAGAAAGGAATAGAACGGAATGGAATGGAATGGAATGGAAAAATGTGCAGTGGAGTGGAAAGGAGAATATAGGAAAGGAGTGGATTGAAGTGGAATGGAGTAGAATGGAATGGAATGCAAAGGAATGGAATGGAATGGAAAGGAATGGAATGGAATGGAGGCGAATGGGAAGGAATGGAATGCATTCGGAAGGAGAGGAGTGGAGTGAAGAAGAGGGGACTTGAATGGAATGCAATGGAATGGATTGCAGGGGAGGGGAGTGGATTCTACTGGAAAAGCATGGAATGCAACAGAATGGAATGGAATAAAATGGAATGGAATGGAATGCAATGGAATGGAATGGAGTGGAAAAAATACAGTGCAATGCATTGGAGTGGAATGGAGAACAGAAGAAGGGAGTGGAGTGGAATGCAGTGGAATGGAATGAAATAGAGTGGACTGGAATGGAGGTGAATGGGAAGGAATGGAATGCAGTGGAGCGGAGACTAGTGGAGTGCAGAAGAGCGGATTTGAATTGATTGGAATGCAATACAATTAAATGGAGTGAAATACAGTGGATTGGAGTGGAGTGGATTAGAGTAGAGTGGAATGGAATGGAAAGTAATGGAAAGGAATGGAATAAAATGGAACGGAATGAAAAGGAATGGAATGGAATGGAATGGAGTGCAGAGCAGTGTATTGGCATTGAATGGAATGAAGAGTAGTGGAGTGGAGTGGAGTGGAATGGGAAGGAATGGAAGGGAGTGGAGTGGAGGGCAGTGGAATGTAGGGGAGTAGAATGGTTTCAGCGGGAATGGAATGGAATGGAATGGAATGGAATGGAATGGAATGGAATGGAATGGAATGCAGTGGATTCGAGTGGAGTTGCATGGAGGGGATTAGAATGGAATGGAATGGAATGGTATGGAACAGAATGGAACAGAACAGAAGAGAGGGGAACGGAATGTAATGGAATGCAATGGAAACGAATAGAATGGAATGGAATGGAGAAAATTGCATTGGAGTGAATTGGAGTGGAATGGAAAAGAAAGGAAGGGAGTGGAGTATAGTGGACTGGAGTGGAAAGAAATGGAATGGAATGCAATGGAATGGAAAGGAAAGGGAAGGAATGGAAAGGAATGGAGTTGACAGGAATGAAGGCGAATGGGAAGGGATGGAATGCAGTGGAGTGGAAAAGAGTGGAGTCTAGAAGAGTGGATTTGAATTGAATGGAATGGAATGCAATGGATTGGATTGGAGTGGAATGGAGTGCAGATTTTGGGAAATGAATGAAATGGAGAGGAGTGTAGTGGAGTGGAGTGGAATGGGAAGGAAAGGAATGGAGTGGAGTGGAGTGGAATGGAGGGGAGTAGAGAGGATTCATGTGTAATGGAATGGAAAAATTAGAATGGAAGGGAATGCTGTGATTTGGAGTGAAGTTGCGTGGTTGCGCATGGAATGGAGTGGAAAGGAATAGAATGGAATGGAATGGAATGGCAAAAAGTGCAGTGGAGTGCTCTGGAGTGCAAAGGAGAATATAGGAAAGGAGTGGATTGAAGTGGAATGGTGTAGAATGGAATGGAATGGAAAGGAATGGGATGGAATGGAATTGAGTGGATTGGAATGGAGGCCAATGGGAGCGAATGGAATGCATTCGGAAGGAGAGGAGTGGAGTGAAGAAGAGGGGACTTGAATTGAATGGAATGCAATGGAACGGATTGCAGGGGAGGGGAGTGGATTCTACTGGAAAAGCATGGAATGCAACAGAAAGGAATGGAATGAAATGGAATGGAATGGAATGCAATGGAATGAAATGGACTGAAAAAAATACAGTGCAGTGCATTGGTGTGGAATGGAGAAGAGAAGACAGGAGTGGAGTGGAGTGGAATGCAGTGGAATGGAATGAAATAGAGTGGACTGGATTGGAGGTGAATGGGAAGGAATGGAATGCAGTGGAGCGGAGACTACTGGTGTGCAGAAGAGCGGATTTGAATCGATTGGAATGCAATACAATCAAATGGAATGAAATACAGTGGATTGGAGTGGAGTGGATAGGAGTAGAATGGAATGGAATGGAAAGAAATAGAAAGGAATGGAATAAAATGGAAAGGAATGCAAAGGAATGGAATGGAATAGAATGGAATGGAGTGGAGTGCAGAGCAGTGTATTAGCATTGAATGGAATGAAGAGGAGTGTAGTGGAGAGGAGTGGAATGGGAAGGAATGGAAGGGAGTGGAGTGGAGGGCAGTGGAATGTAGGGGAGTAGAGTGGATTCAGGTGGAATGGAATGGAATGGAATCGAATGCAGTGGATTCGAGTGGAGTTGTATGGAGGGGATTAGAATGGAATGGAATGGAATGGTATGGAACAGAATGGAACAGAACAGAAGAGAGGGGAACGGAATGTAATGGAATGCAATGGAAACGAATAGAATGGAGTGGAATGGAGAAAAGTGCACTGGAGTGAATTGGAGTGGAATGGAGAAGAAAGGAAGGGAGTGGAGTATAGTGGAATGGAGTGGAAAGAAAAGGAATGGAACGCAATGGAATGGAAAGGAATGGGATGGAATGGAAAGGAATGGAGTTGACAGGAATGAAGGCGTGTGGGAAGGAATGGAATGCAGTGGAGTGGAAAAGAGTGGAGTGTAGAAGAGTGGATTTGAATTGAATGGAATGGAATGCAATGGATTGGAGTGGAGTGGAATGGAGTGCAGATTTTGGGAAATGAATGAAATGGAGAGGAGTGTAGTGTAGTGGAGTGGAATGGGAAGGAAAGGAATGGAGTGGAGTGGAGTGGAATGGAGGGGAGTAGATTGGATTCATGTGAAATGGAATGGAATGGATTAGAATGGAAGGGATTGCTGTGATTTTGATTGAAGTTGCGTGGTTGCGAATGGAATGAAGTGGAAAGGAACAGAATGCAATGGAATGGAATGGCAAAAAGTGCAGTGGAGTGCAGTGGATTGGAAAGGAGAATATAGGAAAGGAGTGGATTGAAGTGCAATGGAGTAGAATGGAATGCAATGGAAAGGAATGGAATGGAATGGAATTGAGTGGATTGGAATGGAGGCGAGTGGGAAGGAATGGAATGCATTCGGAAGGAGAGGAGTGGAGTGAAGAAGAGGGGACTCGAATTGAATGGAATGCAATGGAACGGATTGCAGGGGAGGGGAGTGGATTCTACTGGAAAAGCATGGAATGCAACAGAATGGAATGGAATAAAATGGAATGGAATGGAATGCAATGGAATGGAATGGAGTGGAAAAAATACAGTGCAGTGCATTGGAGTGGAATGGAGAAGAGAAGAAAGGAGTGGAGTGGAGTGGAAATCAGTGGAATGGAATGAAATAGAGTGGACTGGAATGGAGGTGAATGGGAAGGAATGGAATGCAATGGAGTGGAGTCCAGTGGAGTTCAGAAGAGCGGATTGGAATTTATTGTGATGCAATACAATCAAATGGAATGAAATACAGTGGATTGGAGTGGAGTGGATTGGAGTAGAATGGAATGGAATGGAAAGTAATGGAAAAGAATAGAATACAATGGAACGGAATGAAAAGGAATGGAATGGAATGGAATGGAATGGAATGGAATGGAATGCAGTGGAGTGCAGAGCAGTGTATTGGAATTGAATTGAATGAAGAGGAGTGTAGTGGAGTGGAGTGGAATGGGAAGGAATGGAAGGGAGTGGAGTGGAGGGCAGAGGAATGGAGGGGAGTAGAGTGGATTCAGGTGGAATGGAATGGAGTGGAATGGAATGGAATGGAATGGAATGGAATGCAGTGGATTCAAGTGGAGTTGCATGGAAGGGATTAGAATGGAATGGAATGGAATAGTATGGAACAGAATGGAACAGAACAGAAGAGAGGGGAACGGAATGTAATGGAATGCAATGGAAACGAATAGAATGGAATGGAATGGAAAAAAGTGCATTGGAGTGAATTGGAGTGGAATGGAGAAGAAAGGAAGGGAGTGGAGTGGAGTGGAATGGAGTGGAAAGAAATGGAATGGAACGCAATGGAATGGAAAGGAATGGGATGGAACGGAAAGGAATGGAGTTGACAGGAATGAAGGCGAATGGGAAGGAATGGAATGCAGTGGAGTGGAAAAGAGTGGAGTGTAGAAGAGTGGACTTGAATTGAATGGAATGCAATGCAATGGATTGGAGTGGAGTGGAATGGGTTCCAGTGGAAAAGAATGGAATGGAATGGAATGCAATAGAATGGAATGGAATGGAGTGGAAAAAAGTGCAGTGGAGTGTAGTGCGGAGGAATGGAGAGAAAAGGAAGGGAATGGAGCTGAGTGGAATGGAATGGAATGCAATGCAGTGGAGTGGAGTGGAGTGGATTGGAGTAGAATGGAATGGAATGGAAATTAGTGGAATGGAATGGAATGGAATGGAATAAAATGGGACGTAATGAAAGGTATGGAATGGAAAGGAAAAGAGGGGAGTGGAGTCAGTGTATCCGAAATGAATTTAATGGAGTGAAGAGTAGTGGACTGCAGGGGAATGGGAAGGAACAGAATGGAATGGTGTGGAATAGAGGGGAATAGAGACGATTAAGGTGGAATGGAATGGAATGGAATGGAATGGAATGGAATGGAATGGAATGGAATGGAATGGAATGGATTGGAATGGAATGGATTGGAATTGAGTGGAATGGAATGGAATGGAATGGAATGAAATGCAATTGAATGCCGTGTATTGGAGCGGAGTTGCGTGGTGTCTAATGGAATGTAATGGAAAGTAATGAAAAAAGTGCGGTGGAGTGCAGTGGACTACAATGGAGAATAAAGGAGGTGAGTTGCGTGGAGTGGAATGCAGTGGAATGGACGAAAATGGAATGGAATGGAATGGAATGGAATGGAATGGAATGGAATGGAATGGAAGGTAATGGAGAGGATTGTAATGGAAGAGAATGGGAAGGATTGGAATGCATTCGGAAGTAGAGGAGTGGAGTGAAGAAGAGCAGACTTGAATTGAATGGAATGCATCGGAATGGATTGCAAGGGAGTGCAGTGGATTCTACTGGAAAGCATGGAATGGAACAGAATGGAATGGAATGGAATGGAATGGAATGCATTGGAATGGAATGGAGTGGACAGGAATCGAGGTGAATGGGAAGGAATGGAATGCAGTGCAGTGGAGACTAGTGGGGTGGAGAAGAGTGGATTTGAATTGATTGGAATGCAATGCAATGGAAAGGAATGGAATGCAGTGGATTGGAGTGGAGTGGATTGGAGTAGAATGGAATGCAATGGAAAGTAAAGGAATGAAATAAAATGGAAAGGAATGAAAAGGAATAGAATGGACTGGAATGGAATGGAATGGAATGGAATGGAATGGAATGGAATGGAGTGGAGAGAAGTGTATTGGCATTGAATGGAATGAAGAGGAGTGTAGTGGAGTGGAGTGGAATGGAAAGGAATGGAATGGAGTTAAGTGCAGTGGAATGGAGGGGAGTAGAGTGGATTCAGGTGGAATGGAATGGAATGGAATAGAACGGAATGGAATGCAGTGGATTGGAGTGGAGTTGCATGGAGGGGATTGGAATGGAATGGAATGGAATGGAATGGAATGGAATGGAATGGAATGGTATGGAACAGAACAGAACAGAACAGAACAGACAGAGCGGAACGGAATGTAATAGCATGCAATGGAATGGAATGGAAAGGAATGGAATGGAAAAAAGTGCATTGGACTGTAGTGGAGTGGAATGGAGAAGAAAGGAAATTACTGGAGTGGAGTGGAATGGAATGGAATGCAGTGGAATTGAATGGAATGCAGTTGACTGGAATGGAGGTGAATGGGATGGAATGGAATGCACTGGAGTGGAAAAGTGTAGAGTGGAGAAGAGTGGATTTGAATTTAATGGAATGCAATGGATTGGAGTGGAGTGGAGTGGGTTCTAGTGGAAAAGAATGGAACGGAATGGAATGGAGTATAATGGAATGTGATGGAATGGAATGGACCAGAAATGAATGGAGTGGAATGGAATGGAATGGAATGCAACGGAATGGAATGGAGTGCAATGGAATGAAGTGGAATGGAGTGGAGTGGATTGGAGTAGAATGGAATGGAATGGAAATTAACGGAATGGAATGGAATGGAATGGAATGGAATGGAATGGAATGGAATCCAGTGGAACGTAAATAAAGGTATGAAATGGAATGGAATTGAGTGGAATGGAGTGCAGTGTATCGGAAATGAATGCAATGGAGAGAAGTGTAGTGGACTGCACTGGAATGGGAAGGAACGGATTGGAGTGGAGTGGAATAGAGGGGAGTAGAGTGGATTCAGGTAGAATGGAATGGAATGGAACGGAATGGAATGGAATGAAATGGAATGGAATGCAATGGAATGGAATGGAATGGAATGCAGTGTATTGGAGTGGAGTTGCGTGGTGGGGAACAGAATGGAATGGAACAAAATAGATTGGAATGCAATGTAATTGAATGGAGTAGACTGGAATGCAGTGTAGATGAAATGGAGAAGAAAGAAATGGATTGGAGTGGAATGGAGTGGAGTGGAGTGAAGTGGAATGGAATAGAATGGAATGGAATGTAGTGTATTGGAGTGGAGTGGAATGGGAAGAAATGGAATGGAGTGGAGTGGAATGGGAAGGAATGGAGTGGAATGGAGAGGAGTGGAGTAGAGTGGTTTTGAATGGAAGTGAATGGAATTGATTAGAATGGAATGGAAGGAATTTAATGCAGTGGATCGGAGTGGTTTGGAATGGAGTGGAAGTGAATGGAAGGGAAGCGAATGGAATGGAATGGAATGCAATGGAATGGAATTGGATTTAATGTAGTCGAGGGGAGTGCAGTGTAGTGGAATGGAGTAGAAAGAAATGGATTGGAGAGGAGTGGACAGGAGAGTATTGGAGTGAAATGGATTGGATTCGATGGAATTTAATGGAGTGGAGTTGAGTGGATTGGAATTTAAAGGAATGGAATGGAGTGGCGTGGATTGGAGTGGTGTGGAATGGATTAGACTGGATTTGAGAGGAATGGCATGGAAAGAAATGGACTGGAATGGAACGGAATGGACTGCAGTGGAGTGGAGTGGTCTGGAAAGGAATGGAATGGAAGGGAATGGAATTGAATGCAATGCAATGCAACAGAATAGAAGTGAAGGGAATGGAGTGGAGAGGCATGGAATGGGAAGGAATGGAAAGGACTGGAGAGGTGTGGAATATAGTGAAGTAAAGTGGATTCGAGTGGAAAGGAATGGAATTAAATGGAATGGAATGGAATGAAATGGAATGCTGTGGATTGGAGTGGGGTGGAGTGGAATGTAGTGTCTTGGATGGGAGTGTAATTGAATTGCATACAATTCAATGACATGGAATGGAATGGAATGGGATGCTGTGGATTGGAGTGGAGTGGAGTGGAGAGGAATGTAATGTCTTAGAAGGGAATGAAATGGAATTGAATGCAATCCAACGCATTGGAATGGAATGGAATGGATTGGAATGGAGTGGACAGGAGTGCAGTGTAGTAGAATGGAGTAGAAAAGAATGGAGTGGAGTGCACTGGAATGGAATGGAAAGTTATGGAAAGGAATGGAGTGAAGTAGAGGGGAGTGTAATGGGAAGAAATAGAATGCAGTGGAGTGGACAGGAGTGGAGTGTATTAGAGTGGATTCGAGTGGAATGGAATGGAATGGAAAGGAGTGGATTGGAGTGGATTGGAGTGGAATGGAATGCAATGGGATTTAAAGGAATGGAATGGCATGGAATGCAATGGAACAGAATGGAATGGAATGGAGTGGAAAGGAGTGCAGTGTAGTGGCATGGAGCAGAAATTAATGGAGTAGAGAGGAGTAGGGTGGTTTGGAATGAAATGGAATGGAATGGAATGGAAAGGAATAGATTGGAAAGGAGTGGAGTGTAGTGGAGGGGAATGGGAAGGAAAGGAATAGAGTGGAGTGAATTGGAGGACAGTGGAGTGGAATAGAGTGGATTCTATTTGAATGGAATGGAATGGATTGGAGTGGAAAGGAAAGGAATGAAACAGAATGGAATGCAGTGGATTAGAGTGGAATGGAATGCAATGGAACAGAATGGAATGGATGGGAATGGAATGGAATAAAATGCAATGTAAAGGAATGGAATGGAATGAAAGAATGGAATGGAGTGGAGTGGAGTGGAATGGGAAGGAATGGAATGTAGTGGAGTGGAGTAGAGTTGATTTGAGTGGAATGGAATGGAATGGAACGGAATGGAATGGAAATAAAGCTGTGGATCAGAGTGGAGGGCAGAGGAGTGGAATGGATGGAAGGGAAGGAAATGGAATTGAATGAAATGTAATGCAACGAAAGGGAATGGAATGGAATGGATTGGAGAGGCTTGGAATCGGAAGGAATGGAAAAGAGTGGAGTGGAGTTGAGTATAGTGAACTAGAGTGCATTTGAGTGGAATGGAAAGAAATGTTATGGAATGGAATGGAAAGGAATGGAATGGAATGAAATGGAATGCTGTGGATTGGAGTGGAGTTGAGTGGAGTGGAATGAAATGTCTTGGTAGGGAATGTAATGGAATTGAATGCAATTGAATCGCATGGAAAGGATAGGAAAGGAATGGAATGGAATGGAATGGAATGGAATGGAATGGAACAGAATGGAATGGAATGGAGGGGAATGGAATGCAGTGTATTGGCAGAGTAGAAACGAATGGAGTAGAGTGGAGTGGAGTGGTGTGGAATGAAATGGAATGGAATGGAATGGAAAGGAATGAAATGGAACAGAGTGGAGTGTAGTGGAGTGTAATCGGAAGGAATGAAATGGAGTGGAGTGAATTGGAGAGCAGTGGAGTAGAGTGGACTTGATTAGAATGGAATGGAATAAATTGCAGTGGAAAGGAAAGGAATGGATTGGAATGGAATGCAGTGGATTGGAGTGGAGTGGAATGGAATGGAATGGAAGGGAATGGAATCGAAGGGAATGCAATGTAAAGGAATGGAATGGAATGGAATGGATTGGAATAGAATGGAATGCAATGGAATGGAGTGGAGTGCAGTGTAGTGTAATAGAAGAGAAAGGAATGGAGATGAGTGGAGATGAATGGAAAGACATGGAATGGAGTGGAATGCAGTGGAAGGGAAAGGACGAGAATGGAATTGAATGGAGTGGAGTGGAATGGAATGGAAATGAATGGAATTGAGTGGAGTGGAGTAGAGTGTATTGGAGTGGAATGGAATGGAATGGAATGAATTTTGTGGAGCCGAGTGGAGTACAGTGGAGTGCAATGGAATGGAATGGAATACAGTGAAACAGAATGGAATGGAACGGAATGGAATGGAATGGAATGGAACGGAGCGGAATGGAATGGAATGGAATGGAATGGAATGGAATGGAATGGAATGGCGTGGAGTGAAATGCAGTGTACCGGAAGGGAGGAGAAAGTATTGGAGTGGAGAGAAGTGGAATGGAATGGCATGGAATGGAGTGGAGTCGAGTGGAATGGGAAGAAATGGAATGAAGTGGACAGGAATGGAGTGGAATGTAGTGGATTAGTGTGGATTCGAGTTGAATGGAATGGAATGGATTAGAGTGGAATAGAAAGGAATGGAATGGAATGGAATGCAGTGGATTGGAATGAAGTGGAGTGGAATGGAATGGAATGGCATTGAAGGCAATGGAATGTAATGGATTGCAATGGAACGGCATGGAATGGATTGGAAAGGAATGGAGTGGAATGTAGTGCAGTGCAGTGGAATGGAGCAGAAAGGAATGGAGTGGAATGGACGGGAGTGTGGTGGAGTGGAATTGAGTGGAATGGAATGGAATGGAAAGGAATAGAATGGAGTGGAGTGGAGTGGAATGGGAAGGAATGGGGTGGAGTGGAGTGGAGAAGAGTTGATTTGAGTGGAAAGGAATGGATTGGAATGGAATGGAAAGAAACCTGTGGATCGTAGAGGAGTGGAGTGGAATGCAATGGAAAGGAAGGGAAGGAAATGGAATGAAATGCAACGGAACGGAATGGAATGGAAGGAAATGGAGTGAAGTGGAGTGAAGTACAGTGGAATGGAGTAGAAAAGAATGGAGTAGAGTGTAGTGGAGTGGAATGGAATGTATTGGAATGGAATCGAATGTAGTAGAGAGGAGTGTATTCAGAAGAAATGGAATGGAGTGGAGAGGCGTGGAATGGGAAGGAATGGAAAGGAGTGGAGTGGAGTGGAGTATAGTGAAGTATAGTGGATTCGAGTGGAATGGAATGGAATGGAATGAAATGGAATGCTGTCGATTGGAGTGGAGTGGAGTGGAGTGGAATATAATGTCTTGGAAGGGAATGTAATGCAATTGAACGCAATCCAATGGCATGGACTGGAATTGAATAGAATGGAATGGAGTGGAGAGGAGTGCAATGTAGTAGAAGAGAGTAGAAAAGAAAGGAGTGGACTGCAGTGGAATGGAATGGAAAGTTATGGAATGGAATGGAGTTAAGTAGAGTGAAGAGTAATGGGATGGAATGGAGTAGAGTGGAGTGGACAGGAGTGGAGTGGATTAGAGTGGATTAGAGTGGAGTGGAATGGAATGGAAAGGAGTGGATTGGAGCAGAGTGGAGTGGAGTGGAGAGGAATGGCAAGGAATAGAGAGATGTGGAGTGGAGTAGAGTTGATTTGAGTGGAGTGGAATGGAACGGAATGGAATGGAAAGAAAGCTGTGGATCGGAGAGGAATGGAGTGGAGTGGAATGCAATGGAAAAGAATGGAAGGAAATGGAATGCAATGCAATGGAATGGAATGGAATGGAATGGAGTGGAGTGAAGTATAGTGGAATGGAGTAGAAAGGAATGGAGTGTAGTGGAGTGGAATGGAATGTATTGGAATGCAATCGAATTGAGTGGAGTGGAGTGTAATCAGAAGGAATGGAATGGAGTGGAGAGGTGTGGAATGGGAAGGAATGGAAAAAATTGGAGTGGAGTATAGTAAAGTATACTGGACTCGAGTGGAATGGAATGGAATGGAATGGAGTGCGGTGGATTGGAGTGGAGTGGAGTGGAATGTAATGTCTTGGAAGGGAATGTAATGAATTGAATGCAATCCAATGGCATGGAATGGAATTGAATAGAATGGAATGGAGTGGAGAGGAGTGCAACGTAGTAGAAGAGAGTAGAAAAGAAAGGTGTGGAGTGCAGTGGAATGGAATGGAAAGTTATGGAATGGAATGGAGTGAAGTAAAGTGGAGTGTAACTGGATGGAATGGAATGTAGTGGAGTGGACAGGAGTAGAGTGGATTAGAGTGGATTCGAGTGGATTGGAATGGAATGGAAAGGAGTGGATTGGAGCAGAGTGGAGTGGAGTGAAATACACTGGGATTTAAAGGAATGGAATGGAATGGAATGGAATGGAAGAGAATGGAATGGAATGGAATGGAACGGAATGCAGTGTAGTGGCATTGAGTAGAAAGGAATGGAGTAGACTAGAGAGGGATGGTGTGGAATGAAATGGAATGGAATGGAATGGAATGGAAAGAAATGGAATGGAAAGGAGTGGAATGTAGTGGAGTGGAAAGGGTAGGAATGGAATGCAGTGGAGTGAATTGGAGAGCAGTAGAATGGAGTAGAGTGGATTCGATTTGAATGGAATGGAATGCATTGGAGTGGAAAGGAAAGGAATGGAACGGAATGGAATGCAATGGATAGGAGTTGAGTGGAGTGGAATGGAATGGAATGGAATGGAAGGGAAGGGAATGGAATGGAATGCAATCTAAAGGAATGGAATGGATTGGAATGGAATGGAATGGAAGGGAATGGAATGGAAAGGAATGGAATGGAATGGAGTGCAGTGCAGTGAAGTGCAATAGAGTAGAAAGGAATGGAGATGAGTGGAGACGAATGAAAGGCATGGAATGGAGTGTAAGGGAAAGGAATGGAATGGAATTGAATGGAATGGAGTGGAGTGGAATGGGAATGAATGGAATTGAGTGGAGTGGAGTTGAGTGGAATTGAGGGGAATGGAATGGAATAGAATGGAATGGAAAGGAATGGAATGCAATGAATTCTGTGGATTGGAGTGGAGCACAGTGCAGTGCAATGGAATGGAATGGAATGGAAGGGAAAGGAATGGAATTGAAAGGAACGGAATGGAAACGAATGCAATGTAAAGGAATGGAATGGAATGGAATGGAATGGAATGGAATGGAATGGAATGGAATGGAATGGAATGGAATGCAACGGAATGGAATGGAATGGATTGGAATGGAATGGAATGCAATGGAATGGAATGGAGTGGAGTGGAGTGCAGTGTAGTGAAATGGAGTAGAAAGGAATGGAGATGAGTGGAGACGAATGGAGAAGCATGGAATGGAGTAGAATGGAGTGGAAGGTAAAGGAATGCAATGGAACTGAATGGAATGGAGTGGAGTGGAATGGGAATGAATGGAACTGAGTGGAGTGGAGTAGAGTGGATTCTAGTGGAATGGAATGGAATGAATTCTGTGGATTCGAGTGGAGTACAGGGGAGTGCAATGGAAAGGAATGGAATACAGTGAAACGGAATGGAATGGAATGGAATGGAATGGAATGGAATGGAATGGAATGGAATGGAATGGAATGGAACGGAACAGAACAGAACGGAATGGAATGGAACAGAATGGAATGGCATGGTGTGGAGTGAAGTGCAGTGAAGTGGAATGGAGGAGAAAGTAATGTAGTGGAGTGGAGTGGAATGGACTGGCACGGAATGGAGTGGAGTCGAGTAGAATGAGAAGAAATAGAATGGAGTGGACATGATTCGAGTGGAATGTAGTGGATTAGAGTGGATTCGAGTGGAATGGAATGGAATCGTTTGGAGTGGAATAGAAAGGAATGGAATGGAATGGAATGCAGTAGATTGGAATGGAGTGTAGTGGAATGGAACGGATTTGAAGGGAATGAAATGGAATGGATTGCCATAGAACACATGGAATGGATTGGAATGGAATGGAGTGGAATGTAGTGCAGTGTAGTGGAATGGAGCAGAAAGGAATGGAGTGGAATGGACTGGAGTGGGGTGGAGTAGAGTGGAATGGAATGGAATGGAAAGAAACGGAAGGAATGGATGGAATGGGAAGGAATGGAGTGGAGTGCAGTGGAGAATAGTTGATTTGGGTGGAATGGAATGGAATGGAATGGAATGGAATGGAATGGAATGAAAGCTGTAGATCAGAGTGGAGTGGAGTGGAATGGAATGGAAGGGAAGGAAATGGAATGAAATGCAATGGAATGGAATGGAATGGAACGGAACGGAAGGCAATGGAACGGAACGGAATGGAAGGGAATGGAATGGAATGGAATGGAATGGAATGCAGTGGAGTGGAATGCAGTGTAGTGGAATGGAGTAGAAAGGAATTGAATAGACAGTAGAGGGGTGGAATGGAATAGACTGTAGAGGGGTGGAATGGAATGGATTGGAATGGAATCGAATGGAGTGGAGTGGAGTGTAATCAGAAGGAATGCAATGGGGTGGAGTGGAGTGCCAAGGAGTGTAATAAAGTGGAAAGTAATGGAAAGGAATGGAATGCCATGTATTGGAGTTGGGTGGAATGTAATGGAACAGAATAGATTGGAATGCAATGGAATTGAATGGAGTGGAGAGGAATGCAGTGTAGTTTAAATGGAGTAGAACGAAATGGAGTGGAGTGGAATGGAGTGGAGTGAACTGGCATGGAATAGAACGGAATAGAATGGAGTGTATTGGAGTGAAGTGGAATGGGAAGAAATGGAATGGAGTGCAGTGTAGTGGAATAGGAAGGAATGGAGCAGAGTAGAGTGGTTTTGAATTGAATTGAATGGAATTTATTAGAATGGCATGGAATTTATTTAATGCAGTGGATTGGCGTTGTTTGGAATGGAGTGGAACTGAATGGAAAGGAAGGGAATGGAATGAATGGAATACAATGGAACGGAATGGAATTTATTGTAGTCAAGTGGAGTGCAGTGTAGTGGAATGGAGTAGAAATAAATGGATTAGAGTGCAGTGGAATGGAGTCAACTGGATTGGAATGGATGGAATTTAATGGAGTGGAGTAGGGTGGAGTGGAATTTGAAAGAATGGAATGGAGTGGCATGGATTGGAGTGGAGTGGCATGGAGTAGAACTGGATTAGAGAGGAATGGAATGGGATGAAATGGAATGGAACTGAACGGAATGGATTGCAGTGGAGTGAAGAGGTATGGGATGAAATTGAATGGAAGGAAATGGAATTCAATGCAATGCAATGCAACAGAATGGAATGGAATGGAATGGAATGCAATGGAGTGGAGAGGCGTGGAATGGGAAGTAATGGAAAGGAGTGGAGTGGAGTATAGTGAAGTAGAGTGGATTAGAGTGGAATGGAATGGAATGGAATGGAATGGAATGGAAAGAAATGAATGGAATGGAATGGAATGGAATGGAATGGAATGGAATGGAATGGAATCAAATGGAATGCGGTGGATTGGAGTGGAGTGGAGTGGAGTGGAGTGGAGTGGAATGTAATGTCTTGGAAGGGAATGTAATGGAATTGAATGCAATCCACAGGCATGGAATGGAATGGTATGGAACAGGATGGAATGGAATGGACTGGAGAGGAGTGCAATGTAGTAGAATGTAGTAGAAAAGAATGAAGTGGAGTGCAGTGGAATGGAATGCAAAGATATGGAATGGAATGGAGTGAAGTACATTGGAGTGTAATGGGATGGAATGGAAAGCAGTGGAGTGGACAGGAGTGGAGTGGATTACAGTGAATTTGAGTGGAACAGAACGGAATGAAAATGAGTGGATTGGAGCGGAGTGGAGTGGAGTGGAATGCAATGGGATTTAAAAGAATGGAATGGGATAGAATGCAATGGAACAGAATGGAATGGAATGGAGTGGAATGGAGTGCAGTGTAGTGACACGGAACAGAAAGGAATGGAGTAGATGGGAGTGGGTTGGTATTGAATGAAATGGAATGGAATGGAAAGGAATGGAATGGAATGGAGTGGAGTGTAGTGGAGTGAAATGGGAAGGAATGGAATGCAGTGGAGAGAACAGGAGAGCAGTGGAGAGGAGTAGTGTGGATTTGATTCGAATGGAATGGAATGGATTGGAGTGGAAAGGAAAGGAATGGAACAGAATGGAATGCAGTGGATTGGAGTTGAGTGGAATGGAATGAAATGGAATGGAAAGGAATGGAATGGAATGGAATGGAATGGAATGGAATGGAATGGAATGGAGTGGAATGGAATGGAATGGAATGGAATGGAATGGAATGGAGTGGAATGGAATGGAATGGAATGGAATGAAGTGGTTTGGAATGCAGTGGAGAGGAATGGAATGAATTTGAAGGGAAAGGAATGGAATGGAAAGCAATGGAACAGAGTAGAAGAGAACGGAAGGGGATTGAATTGAATGGAATGGAGCGGAGTGGAGTAAAGTGAATTTGAGTGGAATGGAATTGAAAGGAATGCAGTGGTTTGGAGCGGAGTGCAATGAATTATCTGGAAGGGAATGGAATGGAATGGAATGGAACAGTTTGTAATAGAACGGAATGGAATGGAGTGGAGTGCAGTGTAGTGAAATGGAGTAGAAAGGAATGGTGCAGAGTGCAGGGGAGTAAAGTGGAGAGGAATGGAGTGGAACGTAGGGTAGTGGAATGGATTGGTGTAACGTAGAGTGGAGTGGAGTGGAATGGAGTTGAATGGAATGGAGTGGACTGGAATGGAGTGGCGTGGAGGGCAATGGAGTGGAATGGAGAAGTGTGGAATTAAATAGAATGGAATGGAAGGGAGAGGAATGGAATCGTAAAAGGAAATGTGAGCTGTGATTCTACCACTGCAATATAGAAAGGGTGACAGAGTGGGATCATTTCGAAAGGAAGGAAGGAAATGGAATGGAAAGGAATGGAGAGGAATGGAATGGAATACAATGGAATTCAGTGGACGACTAGAGTGGTGTGGAGGGTTGTGGAATGGAATGGAATGCAAGGGAATGGAATGGAATGAATTGAAATTGGAATGGAATGGAATGCAATGGAATGGAATTTCATACAATGGAGTGGAGAGGAATGCAGCATAGTGAAATGGAGTAGAAAGGAATGGAGTGGAGTGGACTGGAGTGGAATGGAATGGAATGGATTGTACTGGAGTGGAGTCGAATGGGAAGGAATGGAATGGAATGAAGTGGAGTGGAGTAGAGTGGATTCGAGTGGAAAGGAATGCAATGGGATGGAATGGAATGAAGAGGATTGGAGTGGAATGGAGTCCAGTGGAATGGACAGGAATAGAAGGGAATGGAATGGAATGGAATGCAATGGAAAGCTATTGAATGGAAATGAATGGAATGGAGTGGAATGGAATGCAGTGTATTGGAATGGAATAGGAAGGAATGTAGCATAATGAAGTGGTGTGGAATGCAGTGGAATAGAATAGAGTGGAGTGGATTGTAGTGGAGTGGATTGGAATAGCATGGGCTCGAGTGCTGTGGAATGGAATGGAATGGAAAGCAGCAGATTGGAGTGGAGGAGAGTGGAGTGGAACTGAATGTCATGGAAGGGAATGGAATGGAAAGCAATGCAATGGAACGGAATAGAATGGAATGGAATAGAATGTGGTGGAATGGGAAGCAATGGAATCTAGCAGAGTGGAGTGCAGTGGAGTAGAGTTGATTTGAGAGGAATGGAATGGAATGGAATTTAAGGCAATGGATTGGACTGGTGTGGAATGGAATGGAATCGAAGGGAATGAATGGAATGAAATGCAATGGAAAGGAATGGAAGGGAATGGAATGGAATCGAAGGGAATGAATGGAATGAAATGCAATGGAAAGGAATGGAAGGGAATGGAATGGAATGCAATGGATGGGAGAAAAGTGGATTTGAGTGGAATTGAATAGAATGAAATGGAATGGAATGCAGTTGTTTTGACGGGAGTGGAGTGGAGTGGAATGGAATTGAAAGGAAGGGAATGGAATGGAATAGAGTGGAGTGCAGTGTAGTGGAATAGAGTATAAAGGAATGGAGTGGAGTGCACTGGAGTGGAGTGGAGGGGAATGGAATGGAATGGAGTGGAATGGAGTGGTGTGCAGTGGAGTGGAGTGGAGTGGTATGGAGTGGAATGGAATGGAGTGTAGCGCAATGAAGTGGTGTGGAGTGGAATGGAGTGGAATAGAGAGGAGTGGAGTGGAGTGGAATTAAATGGAATGGAATGCAAGGGAACGGAATGGAATGGTAAATGAAATGTGAGCTGAGATTCTGCCCCCACAATATAGCCAAGGTGACAGAGTGAGAAAATTTTGATTGAAAGGAATGGAATGGAAGGGAATGGAATAGAATGAAATGGAATGGAATGGAATGAAACGCAATGGAATGGAATTTTACGGAATGAAATCGAATGGAATGGAATAGAAAGAAATTCAGTGAACTAGAGTGGAGTGCAGTGTTGTGGAATAGAACGGAATTCAAGGGATTGGAATGGAATGGACTGCAGTGGAACGGAAAGGAATGGAATTGAATACAATGGAGTGGAGAGGAATGCAGGGTAGTAAAATGGAGTAGAAAGGAATGTAGTGGAGAGGAGTGGAGTTTAATGGAATAGAACGGACAAGAATGGATTGGAGTGGAGTGGAGTGGAAGGGGAGGGAATTTTATGGAGTGGAACGGAGTGGAGTAGAGTGGATTAGAGTGGAATGCAATGGAATGGAATGGAATGGATTGGAATGGAATAGAGTGGTGAGGAGTGCAGTGTAGTGGAATCATGTAGAAAGGGACTAAGTAGAGTGGACTGGAGTGGAATGGAATGGATTGGAATGGAAAGGAGTGGAGAGGAGTGGAGTGGAATGGGAAGGAATGGAATGCAGTGCACTGGAGTCGATTGGGAAGCAATGGAATGGAGAGGAGGGGAGTGGAGTGGAGTAGAGTGGATTCAAGCAGAAAAGAATGGAATGAAATGGAATGGAAAGGAAGGGGATGCAGTAGATTACAGTGGAGTGGAGTGGAGTGGAATGGAATGGAATGGAATGGAATGGAAAGGAATGGAATGGAATGCATTGGAAAGGAATAGAATTGTACGGAATGGAATGGAGTGGAATGGAATAGAAAGAAATTCAGTGAACTAGAGTGGAGTGCAATGTTGTGGAATGGAATGGAATTGAAGGGATTGGAATGGAATGGACTGCAGTGGAATGGAAAGAAATGGAATGGAATGGAACACAATGGAGTGAAGAGGAATGCAGGGTAGTAAAATGGAGTAGGAAGCAATGTAGTGGAGAGGAGTGGAGTGGAGTGTAGTGGAATGGAATGGAATGGACAAGAATGGATTGGAGTGGAGTGGAAGGGGAAGGAATTTAATGGAGTGGAATGGAGTGGAGTAGAGTGGATTCGAGTGGAATGGAACGGTATGGAATGCACTGCAGTGGATTGCAGTCACAGGAGTCAAGTGGAAAGGAAAGGAATAGAAGGGAATGGAATGAAATGGAATGCAATGGAACAGAATGGAATCAATGGAAAAGAATAGAGTGTAGCGGAGTGCACTCTAATGGAATGGAGTAGAAAGGAATGGAGTGCAGTGGAATGGGCTGGAATGGAATGGAATGGAATGGAATGGAATGGAGTAGAATGCAGTGGAATGGGAAGGAATGGAATGGAGCGGAGTGGAGTGGAGTGGAGTAGAGCGGATATGAATGGAATGGAATGGAATAGAATGGAAAGGAATGGAATAGAATGGAATGGCCTGGAGTGGAGTGGAGTGTAATGGGAATGAATGGAATGGAGTGAAGTAGAGTGGAGTAGAATGCATTCTAGTGGGATGGAACGGAAAGGAATGAAAGCTGTGGATGGGATTGGGGTATTCCTAAGTGCAATGAAATGGAATGGAAGGGAATGGAAAGCAATGGAATGGAACGGAATGGAATGTAATGGAATGCAATGGAATGGAATGGAGTGGTGAGGAGTGCAGTGTAGTGGAATCGTGTAGAAACTGATTAAGTAGAGAGGAGTGGAGTGGAATGGAGTGAATTGGAATGGAATGGAGTGGAGGGGAGTGGAGTGGAATGGGAAGGAAAGGAATGCAGTGGAATGGAGTCGATTGGGAAGGAATGGAATAGAGTGGAGGGGAGTGGAGTGGAGTGGAGTGGATTAGAGTGGATTCAAGTAGAAAAGAATGGAATGAAATGGAATGGAATGGAATGGGATGCAGTAGATTACAGTGGAGTGGAGTGAAATGGAATGGAATGGATGGAAATGGAATGGAATGGAATGAAATTAAGTGGAGTGGAACAGAATGGAATGGAATGGAATTGAGTGTAGTGCAGTGTAGTGGAATGGAGTAGAAAGGAGTGGAGTGGAACAGAATGGAATGGAATGGAATTGAGTGTAGTGCAGTGTAGTGGAATGGAGTAGAAAGGAATGGAGTGGAGTGGAGTGGGTTGGAATGGAATGCAATGGAATGGAGTAGAATGGAATGGAATGGGAAGGACAGGAATGTAGTTGAGTGGAGTGGAGTGGAGTGGATTTGAGAGGAATGGAAAGGAGAGGAATAGAATGGAATGTAATGGAATGGTGTGGAGTGGAGTGCAGTGTAGTGTAAAGCAGTAGAAAGAATGGAGTGGAGTGGAGAGGAGTGGAATGGAATGGCATGGAATTGAGTGGACTGGAGTGGAGTGGAATGGCAATGAACGGAATGGATTGGATTTGATTGGAGAGGAGTGGAGTGGAGTAGAATAGATTCGAGTGCAATGGAATGGAATGGAATGGAGTGGAATGGCATGGAATGGAATGGAATGGAATAGAATGGAATGGAATGGAATGACGTGGATTGGAGTGGATTGGAACGGAATGGAATTGAATGGAATAGAACGGAAGGGAATGGAATAGAATGGAACAGTGGTATGCAGTGCATTAAATTGCAATGGAATAGAAAGGAATGGAGTGGAAGGGATGGAGTAGAGTCGAATGGAGAGGAATGGAATGGAATTGAGTGGAATTTAATGGAATGGAATGGAACAGAGTGGAGGGGAATGCAGTGTAGTGGAAATGGTGTAGAAGGGAATGGAGAGTGGAGTCGAGTGGAGTTGTGTGGAATGGAATGGAATGGATTGAGGTGGATTTGAGTGTAGTGGAGTGAAATGGAATGGAATGGAATGGAATGGAATGGAATGGAATGGAATGGAGTGGAAGGGAATACAATGGAACACAATGGAATGGAATGGAGTGAAATACAATGCAGTGCTGTGGAATGGAGTAGAAAGTAATGGAGTGGAGTGGATTGGAGTAGAGTGGAATGGAGTGGGATGGAATGGAATGGAAAGGATTTGAACGGAGGTGAGTGGAGTGGAGAGGATAGGGAAGGAATGGAATGGATTGGAGTGGAGTGGAGTGGATTACACTGGATTTGAGTGTAATGGAATGGATTAGAATGGAATGGAATGAATGTTGTGGATTGGAATGGAATGGAATGAATGTTGTGTATTGGAGTGCAGTGGAATTGAAAGGATTTGAACGGAGTTGAGTGGAGTCGAGAGGATAGGGAATGAATGGAATGGATTGGAGTGGAGTGGAGTGGATTACACTGGATTTGAGTGTAATGGAATGGATTAGAACGGAATGGAATGAATGCTGTGGATTGGAGTGCAGTGGAGAGGAGTGGAATGGAAAGGTAGGGAAAGGAATGGAATGGAATTCAGTGGACCAGAATGGATTGGAATAGAGTGGAATGGAGTGCAGTGTATTCTAGTGGAATGGAGGAGAAAGGAAGGGAGTGGAGTAGGATGGAATGTCATGGATCAGACTGCAGTGGAGTGGAAGGGAATGGAATGAAATGGAAAGGAATGGGGTGTAGAGGAATGCAGTGTAGTGGAAAAGGAGTAGAAAAGAATGGGGTATAGTGGAGTGGAGTATAATGGAATGGAATGGAATGGAATGGAATGGATTGGATTGGAGTGGAGTGGAAGAGGAAGGAATGGAATGGAGTGGAGTGGAGTGGTGTGGCATAGAGTTGATTCCAGTGCAATGGAATGCAACGGAAAAAACAGAACGGAATGGAATTCATTGGATAGGAATGGAGTGGAGTGTAGTAGAATGTAATGGAACGGAAGGCAATGGAATAGAATGGAATGCAATGGAAAGGAATGGACTGGAATGGAAAGGAATGGAATGGAATGGAATGGAATGGAATGGAATGGAATGGAATGGAATGGAAAGGAATGGAGTGGAGTGCAGTGTATTGGAATGGAGTAGAAAGGAATGGAGTGGAGGGGAGTGGAATGGAAAGGCATGGAATGGAGTGGAATGGTGTGGAAGGGAAATGAATGGAATAGACTTGAATGGAGTGAAGAGGAGTTGCATGGGAATGAATGGAAATGAGTGGAATGGAGTAGAGTGGATGTGAGTGGAATGGAGTGGAATTGAATGGAATGAATTCTATGGATTTGATTGGAGTCGAGTGGAGTGTAATGGAATGGAATGCAATGGAATACAATGAAACGCAATCGAATGGAAAAGAATGGAATTGCGTTGAGTGAAGTGCAGTGACATGGAATGGAGTTGAAAGGAATGGAGTGGAGTGGAGTGGAATGGAATGAAATGGAATGGAGTGGAATGGAGTGGAATGGGAAGAATGGAATGGAGAGGACTTGATTGGAGTGGAATGGAGTGGATTAGAATTTATTCCAGTGGAATGGAATGGAATTGAATGGAGTGGAATAGAAAGGAGTAGAATGGAAGGGAATGCAGTGGGTTGGAATGGAGTGGAGTGGAATGGAATGCAATGGATTTGAAGGGAATGGAATGGAATGGAGTGCAATGGAAAGGAATGGAATGGATTGTGATGGAATGGAGTGGAATGCAGTGCAGTGTAGTGGAATGGAGTAGAAAGGAATGGAGTGGAGTGGACTGCAGTGGGTTGGAGTGGAATGGAATGGAATGGAATGGAAAGGAATGGAATAGAGTGGAATGGAGTGGAGTGCAATGGGAAGGAATGGAGTGCAATGGGAAGGAATGGAGTGCACTGGAGTAGAGTGGAGTGGAGTAAAGTGGATTTGAGTGGAATGGAACGGAATGGAATGGACAGAAAGCCATGCATCGGAATGGAGTGGAGTGGAGTGGAATGGAATGGAATGGAAGGGATTGGAATGGAATGGAATGCAATGGACCTGAATGGAATGGAAAGGAATTTAATGGAGTGGAGTGCAGTGCAGTGTAGTGGAATGGAGTAGAAAGTAATGGAGTAGAGTGTAGTGAGTGGAGTGGAATGGATTGAAATGGAATCAAAAGGAATGGAGTGGAGTGTAATTGGAAGGAATGGAAGGGAGTGGAGTGGAGTGCCATGGAGTGGAATGGATTGGAACGGAATGGATGTGAATGCAATGCAATTCAATGGAGTGGAGAGGAATGCACTATATTTGAAATGCAGTAGAAAGAAATAGAGTGGAGTTGATTGAAGTGGAGTGAAGTGGAATGGAATGGAATGGAAAGGAATGGAGTGCATTGGAGTGGAGTGGAATGGGAAGAAATGGAATGGAGTGGAGTGGAGTGTAGTGGAGTAGAGTGGATTAGAACGGAATTGAATGGAATTGAATAGAATGGAATGGAATGGAAAGAGTGGAATGCAGTGGATCAGATTTATTTGGAGTGGAGTGGAAGTGAATTGAAAGGAAGGGAATGGAATGAAATGGAATGCAGTTGAGTGGAATACAGTATAGTGGAATGGAGAAGAAAGAAATGTATTGGAGTGGAGTGGAGTGGAATGGATTGGAATGCAATCGATGGAAATGAATGGAGTGGAGATGAATGGAGTGGAATTTGCAGGAATGGAATGCAGTGGCATGGATTGGACTGGAGTGGATTGCAGTAGAGTGGATTTGAGAGGAATGGAATGGAATGGAATGGAATGGATTGGAGTGGAGTGGAGTGGTATGGAATGGAAAGGAATGGAAGGGAATGGAATTAAATCCAATGCAATGGAACGGAATGCATTCGAATGGAGTGGAGAGGAGGGGAATGGGAATGAATGGAAAGGAGTGTAGTGGAGTGGAGTATAGTGAAGCAGAGTGGTTTCGAGTGGAATGGAATGGAACGGAATGGAATGGAATGGAATGGAATGGAATGGAATGGAATGGAATGGAATGGAATTCTGTGGACTGGAGTGGAGTGGAGTCGAATGTAATGTCATGGAAGGGAATGGAATGGAATTGAATGCAATTCAACGGAATGGAATGGAATGGAATGGAATGGAATGGAATGGAATTGAATGGAATGGAATGGAATGGAGTGAAGAGGAGTGCAGTGGAGTGGAATGGAGTAGAAAGGAATGGAGTTGAATGTAGTGGAATGGAATGGAATGGAATGGAATGGAATGGAATGGAATGGAAGAGAATGAAATGCAGTGAAGACGAATGCAGGGTAGTGGAATGGAGTAGAAAGGAATGGAGTGCAGTGGAGTGATATGGAAAGGAACGGAATGGAGTGAAGTGGAGTGGAGTGTAATGGGAATGAACGGAATGCAGTGGACTAGACAGGAGTGGAGTGGAGTAGAGTGGATTCGAGTGCAATGGAATGGAATGGAAAGGAGTGGAGTGGAGTGTGTTGGTGTGGAATGGAATGGAATGGAATGGAATGGAGGGGAGTGGAGTGGAATGGGAAGGAATGGAATGGAGTGGAGTGGATTGGAGTGGAGTGGAGTGGAGTAGAGTGTATTCAATTTGAATGGAATGGAATGGATTGGAGGGGAAAGGAAAGGAATGGAAGGGAGTGGAATGCAGTGGATTGGAGTGGAGAGGAGTGGAATTGAATTGAATGGAATGGGATGCAGTACATTGAAGTGGAGTGGAGTGGAGTGGAATGGAATGGAATGGAATGGAATGCAATGGAAAAGAGGGTAATGGAGTGGAATGTAAGGGAATGGAATGGAAAGGAATGGAATGGAATGGAATGAAATGTAATGGAGTGCAGACGAAAGCCCTTTACAGGAATGGAGTCGAAAGGAAGGGTGTGGAATGGAGTGGAATAAATTGGAATGGAATGGAAAGGAATGGAGGGGTGTGGAGTGGAAAGGGAATGAATGGTATGCAGTGGAGTGGAGTGGAGTGGAATACAGTAAATTCGAATGGAATGGAACGGTACAGAATGGAATAGATAGGAATGGACTGTATTCCAGTGAACTGGATAGAAGTGGAATGCAATGGAAAGGAATGGAATGGAATGGAATGCAATGGAACAGAATGGAATGGAATGCAATTGAGTGGATTTCCGTGTAGTGGAAAGGAGTAGAAAGGAATGGAGTGGTGTGGAGTCGATTGCAGTGGAGTGGAATGGAAGGCAGTGGCTTGGAGTGGAGTGGAGTGCAATGGAAAAGAACGGAAGGGAATTTAATGGAATGGAAGGCAATGGAATGGAATGGAATGGAGTGGAGTGGAGTGGAGAGCAGTGTAATGGAATGGAGCAGAAAGGAATGGAATGGAGTGGAGTGGTGTGGAATGGAAAGAAATAGAAGGGAATGAAATGTGTTGGAGTGTAGTGGAGTTGAATGGGAAGGAATGGAATGAGGTGGATTGGATTGGAGTGGAGTTTAATAGAAAGCAATAGAAGGGAGTGGAATGGTATGGAATGCAGTGGAATGGAATGTAATGGAATGAAATGAAGTGGAATGCACTGCAGTGTAGTGGAATGGAGTAGAAAGTATTGGAGTGGAGTCGAGTGGAGTGGAATTTAGTGGAATGTAGTGGAATGTAATGGAATGGAATTGAGTGGAGTCGAGTGGATTGGAATGGGAAGGAATGGAATGGAGCAGAATGTAGTGGAGTGGATCAGAGTGGATTCAAGTGGAATAGAAAGGAGTGGAATGGAAACAATGCTGTGGATTGGAGTGGAGTGGAAGGGACTGGAATGGAAGTGATGGAATGGAATGAAAGGAAATGCAATGGAATGGAATGGAGTGGAGTGCATTGTAGTGGAATGGAGCAGAAAGGAGTGGAGTGGAATGGAATCGATTGGAATGGAATGTACAGCAGCGGAGTGGAGTTGAATGGGACGGAATGGAGTAGAGTGGAGTGGAGTGGATTTTAGTAGAGTTGAGTGGTTGTGAGTGGAAAAGAATGGAATGGAAAGGAACGGAATGCAGTGGATTGGAGTGGAGAAGAGTGGAGTGGAATGGAACGGAATGCAATTGAATGGAATGGAATGGAATGCAATAGAACAGAATGGAGTGGAGTGTAGAGGAGTGAAGTGTTTCAGAATGAACTGGAAAGGAACGAATTAGAGAGGAGTGGAGTGGAGTAGAATGGAATGCAATGGCATGGAAAGGAATGGAGTGGAGTGGAGAAGAATGGGAAGGAATGGAGTGCAGTGGAGTGGAGTAGAGTGGATTTGAGTGGAAAGGAATGGAAAGCGGTGAAGAGTGGAGTTGAGTGGAGTGGAATAGAATTGAATTTAAAGGAATGGAATGGAATGCAATGGAAGGGAATGGAATGTAATGGAGTGGAATGGAGTGCAGTGTAGGGGAATGGAGTAGAAAGGAATGCAGTGAAGTGGAGTGGGTTGGAGTGGAAAGGAATGGAATGTAATGGAAAGGATTGGAGTGGAGTGGAATGGGAAGGAATGGAATGGAGTGGAGTGGATAGGAGTGGAGTGAAGCAGAGTAGACTGGATTCGAGTGGAATGGAATGGAAAGAATTGGAGTGGCATGGAAAGGGATGGAATGGAATGGAATGAAGTGGATTGGAGTGCAGTGGAGGGAATAGAGTGGATTCGAGTGGAATGGAATGGAATGAATTGGAATGGAATGGAATGGAATGGAATGGAATGGAATGGAATGGAATGGAATGGGATGCAGTACTTTGCAGTGGAGTGGAGTGCAGTGTAATGTAATAGAAAGGAAGGGAGTGGAATGGAATTGAATGGAATGGAACGGAACGGAATGGAATGGAAAGAATGGAATGCAGGGGATTTGAGTGGAGTGGAGTGGAATAGAATGTAATGGAAGGGAAAGGATTGGAATTGAATGGAAGACAATGGAACGGAATGGAATGGAAGGGAATGGAAGGGAATGGAATGGAATGGAGTGGAATGCAGTGCAGTGTAGTGGAATGGAGTACAAACGATTGGAGTGGAGTGGAGTGCTGTGGAGGGGAATTGACTGGAATGGAATGGAATGGAAGGGAAGGTAATGGAGTGGGGCGGAGTGGAATGGGGAGGGAGGAATGGAGTGGAGTGGAGTGCAGTGGGTTAAAGTGGAATCAAGAGGAATGGAATTGAATGGAATGGAATGAATGTTTTGGCTTGGACTGGAGTGGAGTCGATCGGAATGGAATGGAATTGAAGGGAATGGAATGCAATGGAAAGGAATAGGATGGAATGGAATGGACTGGAATGGCAGGGAATGGAATGCAATGGAAAGAAATAGAATGGAATGGAATGGAATGGAATGGAATGGAATGGAGTGGAGTACAGTGTAGTGGAATGAAGTAGAAAAGTGTCGAGTGGACAGAAGTGGAGAGGAATGGAATAGAGTGGTATTGAATTGAATGCAGTGGGATGCATTGGAGTGGAGTGGAGTGGAAGGTTGTGGTATAGAATTCAATGGAGTGGAATGGAATGGGGTGGAGTGGAGTGGGATGGAAACGAATGGAATGGAGTGGAGTGGAGTGCATTGTAGTGGAATTGAGAAGAAAGGAAGGGTGTGGAATGGAGTGGAGTGGAGTGGAACGGAATGGAATGGAATAGAAAAAATGCAGGGGAGTGGAGTGGAATGGGAAAGAACCGAATGTGGTAGAGTGGAGTGGTGTGGACTGGAGTGGATTCGAGTGGAATGGAATGGAAAGGATAGGAATGCAATGGATTGGAGTGGAACGTAGTGGAGTGGGAAGGAATGGAAAGGAAAGGAATGGAGTGGAATGCAACAGAACGGAATGGAATGGAATGCAGTGGAGTGGAGTGCAGTGTATTCGAATGGAGTAGAAAGGAATGGAGTTAAGTGGAGTGGAGTGCAGTTGAGTGGAATAAAGTGGAATGGAATGGAGAGGAGGGGAGTGGAGTAGAAAGGAATGGAGTTAAGTGGAACGGAGTGCAGTTGAGTGGAATAAAGTGGAATGGAATGGAGAGGAGGGGAGTGGAGTGGAATGGGGTGGATTGGAATGGAAAGGAATGGAATGGAATGGAACGGAATGGAATGCAGTGGATTGGAGTGGAGTGAAGTGGAATGGAAAGGAATGGAAGGGAATGGAATGGAATGGAAAGCAATAGCACGGAATAGAATGGAATGGATTGAAATGGAGTTTAGTGGAGTGCAGTGTAGTGGAATGGAGTATAAACGAATGGAATGGAGTGGACTACGGTGGAATGGAATGGAATGGAACGGAATGGAGGAGAGTAGATTGCAGTGGAATGTGAAGGAATGGAATGGAGTGGGGTGGAGAAGAGTGGAGTGGAGTAGAGTGGATTGTAGTAGAATGGAACGGAAGAGAATGTAATGGAATGGAATGCAGTGGATTAGATTGGACTGGAGTGGAGTGGAATCGTACTGAATGGATGGTAGTGGAATGCAATGGAATGGAGTGGAGTGGAGTACCTTGTAGTGGAATGGAGAAGAAAGGAATGGCGTGGAGTGGAGTGGAATGCAATAGAATTGAATGGATTGCAATGTAGTGGAGTGGAGTTGAGTGGAATGGGAAGGAATCGAATGGACAAGACTGTAGTGGAGTGGCATGGAGTGGAATGGAAAGGAAGGGAATGGAATAGAATTGAATGCAATGGAATTGAATGGAATGAAATGGAATGGAGTGGAGAATAATGCAGTATAGTGCAGTGGAGTAGAAAGGAATGGAGTGGAGTGGAGTGGATTGGAATTGATAGGAAAGGAATGGAGTGGAGTTGTGTCGACTGTAATGAGAGGAATGGAATGAAGTGGAGTGGATTGGAGCTAAGTAGTGTGGATTTGAGTGAAATGGAATGGAATGCAATAGAATGGAAAGGAATGGAAAGGACTGTAGGGTAGTGGACTGGAGTGTATTGGAGTGGAATGGAATGGAACGGAATTGAAGGGAATGGAAAGGAATGGAATGCAATGGAAAAGAATGGAATGGAATGCAATGGAATGGAATGGTGAAGTGAAATGTGAGCTGTGATTGTGCCACTGAACTCCAGCCTGGGTGACAGAGGGAGTTCCTGTCGAAAGAAAGGAATAGAATGGAATTGGATGGAATGGAATGAAGTGGAGTGGAGTAGAGAGGACTGGAGTGGAGTGGAGTCGAGTGGAATGGAGTGGAAGGGAATGCGATGGAATCAAATGTAGGGGAGTGGAGTTGAGACGAGTTGAGAAGAACGGAATGGAGTGGAATTGAATGGATGGGAGTGGAGTGAAGTGCAGTAGAATTGAGTGGAGTTGAGTGTAATGCAGTGGCGAGGAGTGGAGTGGAGTAGAAAATATGGAATGGAATGGAATGGAGTGGTGAAATGAAATGTGAGCTGAGATTCTACTACAGCATTATAGCCTGGGTGACAGAGTGAGATCCTGTAGAAACAAATGAATGGATTGGTATGGAGAGGTATGGAATGTAATGGAATGGAATGGAAAGGAATGGAGTGGACTGGAGTGGACTGGAGTGGAATTGAATGGACTGGAGTGGAATGGAGTGGATTAGAGTGGAATGGAATGGAATGAAATGGAATTGAATGGAATGGAATGGAATGGTATAGAATGGAATGCAGAAATGAAATGTGAGCTGAGATTGTGCCACTGCCCTTCAGCCTGGGTAACAGAGACAGATCCTAACAAAAGAAAGGAATGGAATGGAATGGACAGGAAGAGAATTGAATGGAATGGAGTGGCAAGGACTGAAGTGGAGTGGAGTGGAAAGGAGTGCAATGCAGTGGAATGCAATCAAATGGAATGGAATGGAATGTAGTGGAGTGGAGTGGAATGCAGTGGAATGGAAAGGAGTAGAGTAGAGTGGAGTGGATTGAAGTGGAGTGGATTGGAATGGAATGGAATTGAATGGAGTGGATTGGAGAAGAGTGGGGTGGAGTGGCGTGAAATGGAGATAAATGGGATGGGATGGAATGGAATGGAGTGGCGTGGACTTGAGTGCAGTGGAGTCGAGTGGAGTGGAATGAATGAAATGCAATGGGAGAGAATGGGCTTGAGTTGAGTGGAGTGGGTTGGCATTGAGTGGAATGGAATGGAATGGAATGGGTTGGCTTTGAGTGGAATGGAATGGAATGGAGTGGATTGGCGATGATTAGAGTGGAGTGAAATGGAGTGGGCTGGAATGGAATGGAGTGGAATGGAGTGGAAGGGAGTGGAGTGCACTGGAAAAAAGTGGAACGGAGTGGAATGAAATGGGATGGATTGGAAAGGAGTGGAGTTGGGTGGAATGTAGTGGAATGGAGTGTAATGGAATGGAGTGGAGTGGAGTGGAGTGGAGTGGAGTCGAGTGGAGTCAATTGAAGCAGAATGGAACGGAATGGAATGGGATGGAACGGAACGGAATGGAACGGAACGGAATGGAATGGAATGGAATAGAATAGTGGGACTAAATGTGGACTGAGATTTCGCAACTGCTCTCCAGCCTGGGTGGCAGAGTGAGATACAGTCAGAAGAAAGGAATGGAATGGAATGGAATGGAATGGAATGGAATGGAAAGAAATGGAATGGAATGGAATGGAGTGGAGTGGAGTACAATGGCATGGAATGGAAAGGGATGGAATGGGGTGGAGAGGAGTGGAGTGTAGCGGAGAGGAGTGGAAAGGAATGGGATGGAAAGGAATATAATGAAGTGGAGTGCAGTGGAGTGGAGTGGAAAAGAATGGTATGGAAAGGGAGGGAGTGGAGTGGAGTGGAGAGGAAAGGAGTGCAATGGAATGGAGTGGAGTGGAATGGAGTGGAGTGGAGGGGATTCGAATGGAATGGAGTGGAATGGTATGGAATGGAGTGGTGTAGAGTGGAATGGAGTGGAAAGGAATGGAGATGAGTGGAGTTGAGTAGAGTGAAGTGGAATGGAACGGAATGGTATGGAGTTCAGTGTAGTAGGGTGGAGGGGAATGGAGTGGAATGGAATGGAATGGAATGGGGTGGAGTGAAGTGCAGTAGAGTGGAGTGTAATCGAGAAGAATTGAAAGGTTGAAATGGAATAGAATGGATTGGAGGGGAGTGGAGTGAGGTGGAGTGAAATAGAGTGGAATGGTATGGGATGGAATGGAATGGAGTGTAGTGCAGTGGAGTCGATTGGAGTGGAAAGCAGTGGAAAGGGGTGGAATGAAATGGGATGAAATGGAATGGAGTGGAGTGGAGTGCAATGGGGGGTAGGGTGGAGTGGAGTGGAGTGGAGAGGAGTGGAGTGGAGTGGAGAGGAGTGGAGTGGAGTGGAGTGGAATATAATTTAATGGAATGGAATGGAATAGAACGGTGAAATGCAATGTGAGCTGAGATGGTTCCAGTGCACTCCAACATGGATGACAGAATGATATCATGCTGAAAGAAAGGAATGGAAGATATTGTAGTGTAATGGAATGCAAGGGAGTGGAGTGGAGTGGACTGCAGTGGGATGGAATGGGATGGAATGGAATGGAGTGGAGTGGAGTGGAGAGGTGTAGAGTGGAATGGAATGGAATAGAATGGGATTGAATGGAGTGTAGCGTAGTGGAGTGGAGTGGAGTGGACTGGAATGTAATAGATTTGAAGGGAATGAAATGGAATGGAATGCTATGGAATAGAATGAAATGGAATGCAATGGGAAGGAATGGTGAAATGAAATGTGAGCTGAGATTGTTCCACTGCACTCCAGCCTGGGTGACAGAGTGAGATCCTCTCAAAACACACGAACGGAATGGAATGGAATGGAATGGAAGAGAAAGAAATGGAATGAGGTGGAGAAGAGTGGAGTGGAGTGGAATGGAGTGGAATGGAATGGGACGGAATGTTATGGAATCGTGAAATGAAATGTGACCTGAGACTGTGCCACTGCACTCCAGCCTGGCTGAGAGAGTGAGATCCTGCCAAAAGAAAGGAATGTAACGGAATGGATTGGAGTGGAGTGCAATGGTGTGGAATGGAAAGGAGTGGAGTTGAGTGGAGTAGAGTGTAGTGGAGTGGAGTGGAGTGGAGTGGAGTGGAGTGGAGTGGAATGGAGTGTGGAGAAGTGAAGTGGATTGGAATAGAATGGGATGGAATGGAATGGAATTTTGAAATGACACATCAGCTGAGATTAAGGCACTACACTATATGCTGGGTGACAGAGTGAGACCCTGTTGAGTGAAAGGAATGGAATGGAATGGAGTGGAAAGGGATCAAATGGAATGAAATGTAGTGGAGAGGAGTGGAGAGGTTTGAAGTGGAGTGGAGTGGAATGCAGATGGAATGTGATGGAATTGAATGGATTGGTGTGGAGTAGAGTGGAGTTGAAGGGAGTGGAACGGAATGTAAAGAAATATAATGGAGAGGAGTGCAGTGGAATTGAGATGAGTGGAGTGGAGTGGAGGGCACTAGAATGGAATTGGATGGTAAGGAATGGAGTAGAGTGGATTAGACTGCAGTGGAGTGGAATGGAGTGTAATAGAATAGGATGGAATGGAATGGAGTGGAGTGGAGTGGAGAGGAGTCGAGTGCAGTGGAGTGCAGAGTAGTGGAATGGAGTGGAGTAGAATGGGATGGAATGGAAGGGGGGGAATGGAGTGCAGTGGACTGGAGTGGAATCGACGGGAATGGAATGGAATGGAATGTAGAGGAATGGAGCGCAGTCCAGTGAGTGGAGTGCAGTGGCATCGCTTGGTTTGGAATGGAATTGAATGGAATGCAGTGGATTGGAGTTGAGTAGAGCAGAGTGGAATGGAATGGGATGGAATGGAATGGAATGGAATGGTGAATGGAATGGAATGGTGAATGGAATAGAATGGAATGGAATGGAAGGGTGAAATGAAATGTGGGCTGAGATTGTACAACTGCATTCCAGCCTGGGTGACAGAGTGAGATCCTGTCAAAAGAAAACAAGGAAATGGAAAGGAGTGGAATGGAACGGAATCAAATAGAAACGAATGGAATGGAATGGAATGGAGTGGAGTGGAGTGGAATGGAATGGAAAGGAAAGGTATGGAATTGAGTGGAAAGGAGTGGAATGGAATGGAATGGATTGCACAGTAATGTAGTGGAGTGCAGTGGAGTGGAGTGGAAAGGAATGGGATGGAATGAAATGCCATGGAGTGGAGTGGAGCACAGTGCATTGGTATGGAATGGAGTGGAATGGAATGGAGTGGAGTGGAGAGGACTGGAGCGGAATGGAATGGAATGGTATGGATTTGTGTGGAGCATAGTGGAGTAGAGTGGAATGGAGTGGAAAGTAATGGAGAGGAGTGGTGCTGAGTAGAGTGGAGTGGAATGGAATGGAATCATATGGAGAGGAGTGGAGTGTAATGAAGTGGAGTGAAGTGGAATGTAATGGAATGGAATGGGATGGAATGTAATGGAATGGAGTGGAGTGCAGTTCAGTGGAGTTGAGAGGAAAGGAGTAGAATGGAAAGCGATGAAATGGAATAGAATGGATTGGAGGGGAGTGGAGTGGAGTCCAATAGAGTGGAATAGAAAGGGATGGAATGGAATGGAGTGTAGTTGAGTGGAGTCGACTGTAGTGGAATGGAGTGGAAAGGAGTGAAATGGAATGGGATGGAATGGAGGAAAATGGAATGGGATGGAATGGAATGGACTGGAGTAGAGTGGAGTGGAGTGGAGTGGAATGGATTACAGTTTAGTGGAGTGGAGTGGAGTGGAATGAATGGAATGGAATGGAACGGTGTAATGAAATGTGAGCTGAGATTGTGCCACTGCACTCCAGCCTGGCTGAGAGAATGAGATCCTGAAGAAAGAAAGGAAAGTAATCGAGTGTATTGTAGTGGAGAGGAATGGAATTGGATGGAATGTAGTGGAGTGGAGTGGAGTGGAGTGAAATGAATGGAATGGAATGGAATGGAATGGAATGGAATGGAATGGAATGGAATAGAGAGTAGTGGTTTGGAATGGAGTGGACTGGAGTGGAATGGATTGGAAGGGATTGGAATGGAATGGAGTGGAGTGCAGTGGAGTGGAGTGGAGTGGAAAGGGATGGAATGGAATGGAATGGAGTGGAGTGGAGTGGAGTGGAGTGCAGTAGGGTAGAGTGGATTGGAGTGAAATGGAATGGCATGGAACAGAATGAAATGCAAGGGAATGGAATGAAATGCAATGCATTGGAATTGAATGGTGAAAAGAAATGTGAGCTGAGATTGTGTCACAGCCCTCCAGCCTCAGTAACAGTGAAATATTGTCAAAACAAACGAATTGAATGGAATGCAATTGAATGGAATGGAGTGGAATGCAGTGGAATGGAATGGAGTGGAGTGGAGTATAATGGAGTGGAGAGGAGTGGGTAGGAATGCAATGATGGAAATGGAAAGAAATGGTGAAATGAAATGTGAGTAGTGATTCTGCCACTGCACTATAGCCTGGGTGACAGAGTGAGGGCATGACGAAAGGAAGGAATAGAAGTGAATGCTGTGGAATAGAATGGGCTGGAATAGAGTGGAACAGAGAGGAGAGGAGTGGAATGTAGTGTAGTGGAGTAGGGTGGAATGAAGAGGAGATCAAATGGAATTGAGTGGAGTGGATTGCAGTGGAGTGGAGAGGAATGGAATGGAATGGAAAGCAATGGAATGCAATGGAATGGAATGCATTGGAATGGAATGGAATGGGATGGAATGGAATGGAATGGAGGGGAGTGGTGTGGAGTCGAGTGGATTTGAGTGGAATACAGTGGAATGCAATGTGTTAGAATGGAATGGACTGGAATGGAGTGGAGGGGAGTGGATGGAGTGGAATGCATTGGAATGGAATGGAGTGTAGTGAAGAGGAGTGGAGTGGAGTAGAGTGAAATAGAATGAAATGGAATGGAATGGATTATAATGGAATGGAATTGAATGGAATGGTGAAATGAATTGTGCGCAGAAATTGTGCCACTGCACTTCAGCCTGCCTGATTGAGATGCTTTCGAAAGAAAGGAATGGAATAGAATGGAGAAGAATAGAAATGAATGGAATGGTATGGAATGGAATGGAATGGAATGGAATGGAATGGAATGGAATGGAATGGAATGGAATGGAATACAGTAGAGTAGAGTGGATTGGTTTGCAGTGGAGTGGAGTAGAGTGGAGTCGAATGGGATTGCATGGAATGTAATGGAGTGGAGTGGAGTGGAGTTGAATGCAGTGGAATGGAATGGGGTGGAATGGAATGCATTGAAATGGAGTGGACTGCAGTGAGCTGGAGTGGACTGCAGTGGAGTGGAATGGAGTAGAATGGAATGGGCTGGATTGGAGAGGAGTGGAGTGGGTTGGACTGGAGTGGAATGGAATGGAATGGAATGTAGTGTAATGGAGTGGACTGGAGTGCAGTGCTGTTGAGAGGAGTGAAGTGGAGTGCATTGCAATGGAGTACGCAAGAATGGAATGCAATGGTGTGGAGTGGACTGTAATGTATTCTCATAGAATGGAATGGAGTGGAAAGGAATAAGGTGGACTGGGTGGGATGGAGTGGAATGGAGTGGAATGCAATGGAGAGGAGTGCAGTGGAATGGAGTGGAGTGGAGTAGAGTTGAATGGAATGCAATGGAATGCAATGAAGTGGAGTGGAATGGAACGGTGAAATGAAATGTTTGCGGAGATGTTTCCAATGCACTCCAGCATGGAATACAGAGTGAGATCCTCTCAAAGGAAAGGAATGGAATGGAATGGAGTGTAATAGAATGGAATGGAGTGGAGAGGACTGGAGAGGAGTGGAGTGGAGTGGAGTGTAATGGAATGGGATGGATTGGGATGGAGTGGGGTAGTGTCAACACGAGTGGAATGGACTGGAAAGGAATGGAGTGGAATGGAGTGTAGTAGAGTGGACTGGAGTGGAAAGAAGTGGAGTGGAATGAAGTGGAGAGCAATGGAATGGAATGGAGAACAGTGGTGTTGAGTAGAGTGGAATGGGGTGGAAGAAATTGGTGTACAGTGGAGTGGAGTAGAGTGCAATGGAAAGGAATGGGATGGAATGGTATGGAATGGAATGGAATGGAGGGGAATGGAATGGAATGGAATGGAATGGAATGGAATGGAATGGAAAGGAATGGAATGGAAAGGAATGGAGTGGAGTGGAGTGGAATGGAGTGGAGTGGAGTGGAATGGAGTGGAATTCAATGAGATGAAATGGAATGGAGAGGAGCGGAGTTGAGGGGAGTGGAACGGCGTGGAAAAAAATGGAGTGGAGTGGAGTGGAATGGAGTGGAGTGCAATGGAATGGAATGGAGTGGTGAAATGAAATGGGAACTCACATTGTGCCACTACACTCCAGCCTTGGAGACAGAGGGTGATACTGTCTCAAGAAAGGAATTGAATTGAATGGAGTGGAATGGAATGGAAAGGAATGGAATGGAAGTGAGTGGAGTGGAGGGGAATCCAGCGGAGAGGACTGGAGTGGATTTTAATGGAGTGGAACTTTATGGGATTGTATGGAATGGAGAGGAGTGGTGCGGAGTTAAGTGGAGTGGAGTGGAGTGGACTAGAGTGGAGTGGAATGGAGTGAAATGGATTGGGATGGAATGTAATGAAGTCAAATGGAGAGGAGTGTGGTGGAGTAGAGTGGAGTGGTGTGGAATGGAATGGAGTGTAGTGGTGTTTCATGGAGTAGAGTGCAGTGGAGTTTAGTGAAAAGGAATGGAACGGAATGGAATGGAATGGAATGGAATGGAATGGAGAAAATAAATGTGAGCTGAGATTCAGCCACTACACTCCAGCCTGGCTGACAGAATGAGATCCTGTCAAATAAAGGAATGACATCTAATGGAATGGAATAGAATGGAGTGCAGTGGAGTGGAATGGAATGGAATGGAGTGGAATGGAATGGAATGGATTGTAGTGGAGTGGAATGGAATGGAATGGATTGTACTGGAGTGGAATGGAGTGGATTAGAGTGGAATGAAGATGACTGGAGTTGAATGGAATGGAAAGGAATGGAATGGGATGGAATAGAATGGACTGGAGTGGAGTGGAGTGGGGTGGAGGGGAGTAGAGAGAAGAGAAGTGGACTAGAATGGAGTAGAATGGCATCAGATGGAATGGAATGGAGTGGAGTGGAGTGCAGTGGAATGTAGTGGAATGGAGAGGACTGGAATGGAATGCAATGGGATGGAATGTAACAGAGTGTAGGGGAGTGGAGTGGAGAGGAGTGGAATGGGGTGGAATGGAGTGGAATACAATGGAGTAGAGTGGAGTGGAGTGGAGATGAATGGAATGGAATGGGATGGAATGGAATGGAGTGGAGGGGAGTGGAATGGGGTGGATTGGAGAAGAGAGGATAGGAGTGGACTGGAATGGAGTGGAATGGAATGGGATGGAACAGAATTGAGTGGAGTGGATTGGATTGGATTGGAGTGGAATGAAGTGGAATGGATTGGAATGTAGTGGAATGGAGGGGATTAGAGTTGAGTGGAATAGAACAGAAAGGAATGGAATGGAATGGAACTGAAAGGAATGGAATGGAAAGGTGAAATGAAATATGAGCTGACATTGTGCCACTGGCCTCCAGCGTTGCTGACAGAGTTAGATTCCATTGAAAGAAAGAATGGAATGGAATGGAGTGGAATGGGATGGAATGGATGGAATGCAGTTGAGTGGAGTGGACAGGAAAGGAGTGAGTGGAGTGGAATGGAGTCTAATGTTGTTAAATGGAATGGGAAGGAATGGAATGGATTGGCATGGATTGGAATGGAATGGAATGGAATGGAGTTCAGTGGAGTGGAGTGTTGTGGATTGGAGTGGACTGCAGTGGAATGGAATGGGATGGAATGGGATGAAATGGAATGGAATGGAATGGAATGGATTGGAGTGGAGTGGAGTGGAGGGTATTGGACTGGAGTGGAGTAGAGTGGAATGGAGTGGAATGGAATGCAATGGTGTGCAGTGGGGTGCAGTGGAGTTGAATGGAGTGGAATGGAAGGGAGTGGAGTGGAGTAGAGTGGAGTGGAGTAGAGTGGAGTGGAGTGGAGTGGATTGAAGTGGAATGGAATGAAATAGAAGAGAATGAAATGGAAAGAAATGGTGAAATGAATCGTATGCAGAGATTGTGCCACTGCACTGAAGCCTGGGTGACGGAGAGGGATCCTGTCAAAAGAAATGAATGGAATGCAATGGAGTCAAATGGAATGGAATGGAACAGAATCGAGTGGAGTGGATTAGAAAGGAGTGGAATGGAGTGGAATGTAATAGGAGTTCAATGGAATGGAGTGGAGTGGATTGGAGTGGACAGGAGTGGAGAGGACTTGAAATGTAATGGAATGGAATGGGATGGAATGGAGTGGAGTGGAGTGGAGTGGAGTTGAGTGGAGTGGAATGGAATGGATAGGAATGGAAAGGACTGTAGGGTAGTGGAGTGGAGTGTATTGGAGTAGAATGGAATGGAATTGAAGGGAATGGAATGGAATGGAATGGAATGGAATGGAATGGAATGGAAAAGAATGGAATGGAATGCAATGGAATGGAACGGTGAAATGAAATGTGAGCTGAGATTGTGCCACTGCATTCCAGCCTGGGTGACAGAGTGAGATCCTGTTGAAAGGAATGAATGGGATGGAATGGAATGAAGGGGACTGGAGTGGAGAGGATTGCAGTGGAGTGGAGTTGAGTGGAATGGAGTGGAAGGGAATGTGATGGAAAAGAATGGAGAGGAGTGGAGTTGAGTCGGGTGGAGAAGAGTGGAATGGAGTGGAATGGAATAAATGGGAGTTTAGTGGAGTGCAGTAGAGAGGAGTAGACTCGAGTGCAATGGAGTGGCAAGCACTAGAGTGGAGTAGAATATAACGGAATGGAATGGAATGGAATGGAATGGAATGGAATGGAATGGTGAAATGAAATGTGACCTGATATTCTACTACAGCATTATAGCCTAGGTGACAGAGTGAGATCCTGTAGAAACAAAGGAATGGATTGGTATGGAGAGGTACGGAATGGAATGCAATGTAATGGAATGGAATGGAATGGAAAGGAATGGAGTGGAGTGGAGTGGAATTGAATGGACCGGAGTGGAATGGAGTGGATTGGAGTGGAGTGGAATGGAGTGGAATGCAGTGGAATTGAATTGAATGGAATGGAATGCAATGGTATAGAATGGAATGCAGAAATGAAATGTGAGCTGAGATTGTGCCACTGCCCTTCAGCATGGGTGACAGAGTCAGATCCGAAGAAAAGAAAGGAATGGAATGGAATGGACAGGAATAGAATTGAATGGAATGGAGTGGAGAGGACTGAAGTGGAGTGGAGTGGAAAGGAGTGCAATGCAGTGGAATGGAATGGAGTGGACTAGAGTGGAGTGGATTGAAGAGAAGTGGATTGGAATGGAATGGAGTGGATTGGAGAAGAGTGGGGTGGAGTGGCATGGCATGGAGATAAATGGGATGGGAAGGAATGGAATGGAGTGGTGTGGACTTGAGTCCAGTGGAGTCAAGCGGAGTGGAATGAATGAAATGCAATGGGAGAGAATGTGCTTGAGTTGAGTGGAGTGGGTGGGCATTGACTGGAATGCAATAGAACGGAATGGAATGGATTGAAATGGAGTGGAGTGGCGATGATTGGAGTGGAGTGGAATGGAGTGGGTTGGATTAGAATGGAGAGGAATGGAGTGGAAGGGAGTGTATTGGACTGGAAAAAACTGGAATGGAGGGGAATGGAATGGGATGGAATGGAATGGAGTGAAGTTTGGTGGAATGTAGTGGAATGGAGTAAAATTGAATGGAGTGGAGTGGAGTGGATTGAAGCAGACTTGAGTGGAACGAAATGGAATGGAATGGAATGGAATGGAATGGAATGGAATGGAATGGAATGGAATAGTGAAAGGAAATGTGGACTGAGATTTTGCAACTGCACTCCAGCCTGGGTGACACAGTGAGATACTGTTGAAAGAATGGAATGGAATGGAATGGAATGGAATGGAATGGAATGGAATGGAATGACGTGGAGTAGAGTGAATTGGCATGGAATGGAAAAGGATGGATTGGGATGGAGAGGAGTGGAGTGGAGAGGAGTGGAATGGAATGGGATGGAAATGACTATAATGAAGTGGAGTGCAGTGCAGTGGAGTGGAGTGGAAAGAATGGGATGGAAAGGGATGGAGTGGAGTGGAGAGGAGTGGAGTGCAATGGAATGCAGTTGTAGTGGAATGGAGTGTAGTGGATTGGAGTGGAATGGAATGGAATGGTATGGATTGGAGTGGAGCGGAGTAGTGTAGTGTGGAATGGAGTGGAAAGGAATGGATATAGGTGTAGTTGAGTAGAGTGGAGTGGAATGGAATGGAATGGTATGGAGTGGAGTTCAGTGTCGTAGAGTGGAGGGGAATGGAGTGGATGGAATGGAATGGAATGGAGTGGAGTGCACTGCAGTGGAGTGGAGTGGAGTGGAATCGAGAAGAAAGGAAAGCGATGAAATGGAATAGAATTGATTGGAGGGTAGTGGAGTGAAGTGGAGTGCAATAGAGTGGAATGGAATGGGATGGAGTGTAGTGCAGTGGAGTTGATTGGAGCGGAAAGCAGTGTAATAAAGTGGAATGAAATGGGATGAAATGGAATGGACTGGAGTGGAGTGGAGTGGAATGGAGGGGAGTAGGGTGGAGTGGAGTGGAGAGCAGTGGAGTAGAGTGGAGTGGAATATAATTTAATGGAATGGAATGGAATGGAATGGGTGAAATGAAATGTGAGCTGAGATTGTGCCACTGCACTCCAACATCGGTGACAGAATGAGATCATGCCGAAAGAAAGGAATGGAAGAGATTAGAGTGTAATGGAATGGAAGGGAGTGGAGTGGAGTGGACGGCAGAGGGATGGAATGGGATGGAATGGAATGGAATGAAGTGGAGTGGAGTGGAGAGGAGTGGAGTGGAATGGAATCGAATAGAATGGGATTGAATGGAAAGTAGCGTAGTGGAGTGGAGTGGACTGGAATGTAATGGATTTGAAGGGAATGAAATTGAATGGAATGCTATGGAGTAGAATGGAATGGAATGCAATGGAAAGGAATGGTGAAATGAAATGAGAGCTGAGATTGTGTCACTGCACTCCAGCAGGTGTGAAAGAGTGAGATCCTCTCAAAAGACATGAACGGAATGGAATGGAGTGGAATCGAATAGAAAGAAACGGAATGAGGTGGAGCGGAGTGGAGAGGAGTGGAGTGTAATGGAGTGGAATGGAATGGGATGGAATGGAATGGAATGGAATCGTGAAATGAAATGTGACCTGAGATTGTGCCACTGCACTCCAGCCTGGCTGACAGAGTGAGATCCCACCAAAAGAAAGGAATGCAATGGAATGGATTGGCATGGAGTGCAATGGTGTGGAAAGGAATGGAGTGGAGTGGAGTGGAGTAGAGTGGAGTGGAGTGCAGTGGAGTGGAGTGGAGTGGAGTGGAATGGAGTGCAGAGAAGTGGAGTGGATTGGAATGGAATGGAATGGAATGGAATGGAATTGTGAAATGAAATGTCAGCTGAGATTAAGGCACTACACTGTATGATGGGTGACAGAGTGAGACCCTGTTGAATGAAAGGAATGGAATGGAATGGAGTGGAAAGGAATCGAATGGAATGAAATGTAGTGCAGAGGACTGGAGAGGTTTAGAGTGGAGTGGACTGGAATGTAGAGCAATGGAATGTGAAGGAATTGAATGGATTGGTGTGGAATAGAGTGGAGTTGAAGGGAGTGGAATGGAATGTAAAGAAATATAATGGAGGGGAGTGGAGTGGTACTGAGATGAGTGGAGTGGAGTGGAATGGGATGGAATGGAATGGAGTAGAGAGGATTGGACTTCAGTGGAGTGGAATGGAGTGTAATAGAAAAGGATAGAATGGAATGGAGTGGAGTGGAGTGGAGTGTAGAGTAGTGGAATGGAGTGGATTGGAATGGAATGGAATGGAATGGGGAGGAATGGAGTGGAGTGGACTGGAGTGGAATGGAGGGGAATGGAATAGAATGGAGTGGAGTGGACTGGAGTGGAATGGAGGGGAATGGAATAGAATGGAATGGAGTGGAATGGAGCGCAGTCCAGTGGAGTGGAGTGGAGTGTCATCGCATGGTTTGGAATGGAAATGAATGGAACGTAGTGGATTGGAGTTGAGTAGAGTGGAGTGGAATGGAATGGGATGGAATGGAATGGAAAGGAATGGAATGGAATGGAATGGAATGGAATGGAATGGAAAGGAATGGAATGGAATGGAAAGGAATGGAATGGAATGGAAAGGAATGGAATGGAATGGAATGGAATGGAATTGTGAAATGAAATGTCAGCTGAGATTAAGGCACTGCAATGTATGATGGGTGACAGAGTGAGACCCTGTTGAAAGAAAGGGAATGGAATGGAATGGAGTGGAAAGGAATCGAATGGAATGAAATGTAGTGGAGAGGACTGGAGAGGTTTAGAGTGGAGTGGACTGGAATGTAGAGCAATGGAATGTGAAGGAATTGAATGGATTGGTGTGGAATAGAGTGGAGTTGAAGGGAGTGGAATGGAATGTAAAGAAATATAATGGAGGGAGTGGAGTGGTACTGAGATGAGTGGAGTGGAGTGGAGTGGAACGGGATGGAATGGAATGGAGTAGAGATGATTGGACTGCAGTGGAGTGGAATGGAATGTAATAGAAAAGGATGGAATGGAATGGAGTTGAGTGGAGTGGAGTTGAGTGGAGTGGAGTGTAGAGTAGTGAAATGGAGTGGAGTGCAATGGGATGGAATGGAATGGGGAGGAATGGAGTGGAGAGGACTGGAGTGGAATGGAGGGGGAATGGAATAGAATGGAGTGTAGTGGACTGGAGTGGAATGGAGGGGAATGGAATAGAATGGAATGGAGTGGAATGGAGCGCAGTCCAGCGAAGTGGAGTGGAAGTGTCATCGCATGGTTTGGAATGGAAATGAATGGAACGTAGTGGATGGAGTTGAGTAGAGTGGAGTGGAATGGAATGGAATGGAATGGAATGGAAAGGAAGGGAATGGAATGGAATGGAATGGAATGGAATGGTGAATGGATGGAATGGTGATGAAACAGAATGAATGGAATGGACTGGTGAAATGAAATGTGGGCTTGAGATTGTACAACTGCATTCCAGCCTGGGTGACACAGTGAGATCCTGTCGAAGGAAAGGAAGGAAATGGAATGGAGTGGAATCGGATGGGAATAAAACGGGAAACGATTGGAATGGAAATGTAATGGATTGGAGTGGAGTGGAATGGCATGGAATGGAAAGGGATGGAATTGAGTGGAAAGAAGTGGAATGGAATGGATTTGCACTGTAATGAGTGGAGTGCAGTGGAGTGGAATGGAAAGGAATGGAGGGAATGAAACGCTATGGAGTGGAGTGGAGTGGAGTGGAGTGGAATGGAATGGAGTGCAATGGAGTTGGAATGGAATGGAGTGGAGTGGAGGGGAGTGGAGTGGAATGGAATGGAACGGTATGGATTTTGGTGTGGAGGCATAGTGTAATAGAGTGGAATGGTAGTGGAACTAATGGAGAGGAGTGGTGCTGAGTAGAGTAGAGTGGAAAGGAATGGAAATCGTATGGAGAGAGTGGAGTGTAATGAAGTGGGGTGAGAATGGAATGGAATGGAATGGAATGGAATGGGATGGATGGAATGGATGGAGTGGAGTGCAGGTGAGTGGAGTGGAGTGGAATGGAGTAGAATGCAAAGTGGTGAAATGGAATAGAATGGATTGGAGGGGAGTGGAGTGTAGTCCAATGGAGTGGAATGGAATGGGATGGAATGGAATGGAGTGTAGTGGAGTGGAGTCGATTGTAGTGGAATGGAGTGAAATGGAATGGGATGGAATGGAATGATGGAGTGGAGTGGAGTGGAGTAGAATGGAATGGAGTGGAGTAGAGTGGAATGAATGGAATGGAGTGGAATGGAATGGAACGGTGAAATGAAATGTGAGCTCTGATTGTGCCACTGCACTCCTGCCGGGCTGACTGAATGAGATCTTGAAGAAAGAAAGGAATGTAATGGAGTGGATTGGAGTGGAGAGGAATAGAATTGGATGGATCATGGTGGAGTGGAGTGGAGTGGAATGGAGTGGAATGGAATGGAATGGAGTGGAGTGGAATGGAATGGAATAGAGATTAGTGGTTTGGAATGGAGTGGACTGGATTGGAAAGGAGTGGAATGGAATGGAATGGAATGGAGTGGAGTGGAGTGGACTGGAAAGGAATGGAATGGAATGGAATGGAATGGAGTGGAGTGAAGTGGAGTGGAGTAGTGTAGAGGGGATTGGAGAGAAATGGAATGGAATGGAATGGAATGGAATGGAATGGAATGGAATGGAATGGATTGGAATGGAATGAATGAAGAATGGAATGGAATGAAATGCAAGGGAATGGAATGGAATGCAATGCAGTGGAATGCAATGGAATGGAATGCAATGCAATGCAATGGAATGGAATGTTGAAATGAAATGTGAGCTGAGATTGTGCAACAGCACTCCAGCCTCAGTGACAGTGAAATATTGTCAAAAGAAACGAATTGAATAGAATCCAATTGAATGGAGTGGAGTAGAATGCAGTGGAGTGGAATAGAGTGGAGTGGAATATAATGGAGTCGAGAGGAGTGGGTTGGAATGCAATGAAGGAAACAGAAAGAAATGGTGAAATGAAATGTAAGCTATGATTTTGC